>NC_089794.1:56976270-57006270 GCF_040412425.1 Macrobrachium rosenbergii | reverse complement strand
TCAAGAAAAAGAATCGTAAGTAATTTTCATCGAAAATTCTTGAAAATACTTAGTGTAAACAGAAATATTTGCGAAAGAAATATTCGTCCCCTGTAATAAAACGTAGAATATATGAAAGGATTACTGAGTCAGCTGTCCTTTATAATTAGTGGAGTTTGAATAGTGAGCGGTACAGTTAAAAGAAGACTTTGTCGAAAAGTTAGCGTTGATGTAAAGAATCCGAGTGCTTTTAGGTTGGGTGGTGAAAATAATTCATAATACGAAGATGCCGGTGACAAAAATAAAAATGATTATCTGTAAAAGATTTTTATGAAAAATATAAAAGAATCACGTCCACTTTGACATTTCAAACTCATGATCAAAAAATGAAATACTTATTCATTCTTATATGAAATCTGGCAAAATCAAGTGGCGTATTGAACAAGAAGTGTCCTTTAAAAATTCTGGTTTGACCAGTTTTCCTGCTGAATTCTTTCAGGAAATAAAGGCTCATTTAGTTTTATAAAGATCCATTAATCAATAACAGAATCGAGAGTTTGGAAAATCAAATGCGGCTCTGTAAGTAAAGTTTGTAATATGGAAATTTTCCTTTTGATAGAGACTTTTCAGCAAAGAAAAGGTGAACAAATAAAAAAAAATGAAAAATTAATAAGAAAAAAAAACATAAAAATAACGTAAACAATTCACCAACTAAACGAGCAAATCCTTGTGTTTTAAAATTAAGGCAAATACGTATATATTTTACCAGTTGGAAGTTAGTGACAATGCGGCTTTTAAAAAAAAAATGTGCCAGGTATGGAGCTAATTAATTAGAATTTGTGAAATTACTTTTACGGATATTAAAATACTTTTCTTGAAAACCTTTTCAAGGCATTACTTGAACTACTTTTTCACTCGATCTCTCAAATGGTTGGTTTAGGTAAGCAGGGTTTATGCCAGTATGTGCCCTGGATTTTCGGTGGCCAGTAAGTGATACTTAGGTGCTTGAGTTAATAACTGCATAGAGCAAACCCGTTGACTCTGTCCAGTTTGCAGCAGTCTGGGGTATTGCTCAAATAAAACTTATGAATTCTGCTTCGCAAAGGCACGCATAAAGAGCCTTTATTCTAAAAAAAAAAAAAAAAAAAAATTGCTTCTACGCTTTCTAGTCTATAAGTAATAAATAGAAAGGGAGTAAAAAGATAACTGGGAACTATATTTCTCCCAAGTCCCAGTCCTGGCCCCACTATAAATGCCTCAGTTATATAAAAGAAAGAGGATTGAGTAAGAGTTACAGGTAGTGTGTGAAGATTTGCTACTTAATCACTCTTCCCTCACATAGGCTCATGCGCTCTTCGCGTCCATTTTTCTCTGCTGAGTGTGTGGAAGAGACAGGCGGCCTTCTCTTGAAAGTAATTTTCCCAAGGTATGATTGAAGGAGATTGAGTCTGTCTCTCTGCAGTTAATTCTCTCTACACCCCCCCACCAAACTCTCTCTCTCTCTCTCTCTCTCTCTCTCTCTCTCTCTCTCTCTCTCTCTCTCTCTCTCTCTTTGTCTTGTAATGGTCAGAAATAATTTGCAAAAGCATCTCGACCAAATAAGATTTTAATTGTTTCCCAACTGTCTTTATGTTAGAAGAAGTGTTCTTTCAAGATGGAATTGAAACTGACAGACCCCCACCCCCACCCCTTTTAATTTTTATGAAAGTAGAAATCAGGAGTCATCAGGATACACACAGTAGAATCCTTTCAGAGGTTACCTCTCCTCAGGTGACGTTAAGGTCGAAACATGGGTTGGCAAACTTTTCCTTACCGAATTATACTCTTAGTAATTCAGACCTTGCCAAAGATGTCCCCACTGATATGAGGACATGGGAAAAGATACAAAACGAATTCAACTATAAGAGTCGCAGAGAATTTTAGTGTTTATTAGCACAATCCTACTCTCGTTTGGCAAAGGAGCCATGTGTGCTCTGATTCCTTTTACTATGGTAAACTTCTGCGAGTCATGATTTTCAGGGCTTGTTGCGTTCCAAACGAAAAAACGTTTGGATGTCCATGTCACCTTACATTATCATCGCCCTCTTCAAGACAAGCAACAAACCTCCACACTGAAATGAAACTTTGAGCACACTTGTAATTACACCAATTTTGGTGTAATTACAAAAATTGGATGTGTTTTATTTATTCTTGGGGTGGTCATTAATATGGAAATGAAAAATAGTGATAAACGCAATGCCCTGTAAAGACAGTATATTACTATGAATAGTGGGTATCTGACAATCCAGTAGCATAATAGTATGTCCCTTACATGCAAAATACGCTGGTCATGTGAATAAAAAAAAAATTGTTTTTTTCTGGCGGGGGAGTCTGCAGCCTTTATCAGATTCTCAAAGGGGTCCGTTACTTAAAAAAGGTTAAGTATCTCTGCTCTAAAGTGTTTAATCAATCTAAGGGTATTCTCAGACACTTTTACCATCACTGAATTTTGTAATGTAGTCAGAAAGATACACAAAACTACATAAATACAAAACCAAATGGATTATGTGCAGTCACTTATATAGAGTTAGACTAAACATGAATGAGTTCACATAAAAAAATTGCCAAATAATATTAAAAACCCCAAAAAATTAACACAAAAAACGAGAAAAATGTAGCAGGGTGATAAAAAATAAAAGAATTAAATGCTTGGTAATAGCCAGTTCATAGCAAACAAGACGAAAAGAAGTCAAGGATGCATTCTGTTTGCATCTTTGATCGTATTTAGAAAACAATGGTTCGTAAATATTAATAGGGAGGCAAGAAGGGATAGTCCCTTTTCATCCAGTCATATTTTCCAAGAAATAGGTTCTGGGGAAAAATAGATTAAAGCTTCAAAATGAAAAATTGGAAACTCGTCACAAAAGATCCGCTGTAAAAGTAATTTTCAGAAGATAAAAAGGAGGTCGAGGTGCAATAGAATAAGAGCGACGCTGTCTTAGTTTCGCTTGTGAAGCGAAAACTTGAATAATTTTCTTAATTAAAAGTCTTTTCCTTCTCTCTTGAATTAAAAATCTGAAAGTTTCTCGAGTAAAACATATAGCGTTTTTGAACTCTTAATGAAAAGTGCTCTGCAACAAATGGTATCAATAATGGAGGTCTGCATTACGTACATCTTTTGTACCGAAGACTAATAGAAGGGTTCCTTTAATCCAAAATTTTTTACTAAAAGACGAAAGAGATGGAAGATATTCTGTTGATAGTTTTCAACCGTGTGAGTGTTTTGAGAATATAATGGCTCTTAGGAAACTTTATAAAAGAACACGAGAGAGCATTCAGTGGACAAGTTTTTGTATGTATAGTACCTGTGTATAAGAATGGAAAGATAATAAAGATACATATAACAAAATACAAATAACCTCCATGATCAGAGGTTTAACACTCAAAAGTTCGTTCGATATTGCTTTCATTTATAAAAAAAAATGCATTCAAAAGGAAGTCTTCATCTTAAGAATACATTTCAAGGGAAATACCTGCTATCTTAAACTTATAATAAGTTCTATGATATTCGGTTATCATTTCTTTTCTTGTATTTTGTAATAACCGCCTATTTATATTTTAAGTTGATTTCGTGTAAGGAATATCAATATATTTTTGATGAAATTGTATTTCTGATCATTCTGTCCAGCTCCTCACCCCTACCTCTCCACCGATGCGAAATGAAGTTACTAACCACAACGGAAGGCTATGCTATACTTGACTGCATATTTGATATGTTATTACCCTCAAGATTTCATTCTCCCAGTACTTTAGAATTACGTCTTCTGATCTGGCTATTTCAACTGCCAAAATGCACCAGGTTCTTTAGTATCAATTTCAGAACTATAGTGAGGTTTTTCCGGATCCGCCGGTAATCCAACAGTCGATATCATTAACTCTACTCATGATCGGTGGAATGGGAACTCGTTCCTAATATGTACATGAACCTCTATTTTCAGCCTGCTTTTATAGTTCATGGAGTTGACGATCGCTTATTTACTTTCTCGGTAGTTAGCAAAATTTTACCGGCTAGTAATGTTAGAGTGACTTTTCTCGAAAATCATCGAGAAAATGCTTAATTTGAAAGTTGATGAATAGCTATTGTAATATAGTTTTTGCTGCTACAATACATCAGTCATTCGGAGTCAAAAGGTAACTTTCTACGATATCAGCTGTGAATATTTTGCGTCAGCCTCAAAAAAAAAAAAAAAAAAAAAAAAATGATTATAGGGGTTCAGCATCCACGGGCTGTTGAAATATGCTACCACATTGCGTTACTTCACAAAACTAAAATTTTCAAGAAGTATAGGGACAATATAGCTGCTTTGTAAATTGGGGTCGGCGTAGAAAACAATTTTGGATAAATGTCACAAGATTTTCACTAACTCAAGCTCTTATAAAATACTCGGTTGCTTTTCCATAAAAAAAAAAAAAAAATAACGGAAGTGCTTCAGTCGTTTGAACTTTGGAACTAGAAGAGTAATTCTTCTAGCAGAAATTTTAAAAGTAGACTTTCTCAGTCGCTCATTTAATGCAGTACCTAAGATTGCTCTGATCGTTTTCCTCCTAAATTATTCAGCCTTATCGCCCTCAGTTGCAAGCTGCCTTCCAATATTGCTCTCCAAGTTCTTTATTTTCTGTTAATTTCCCCTTTGTAGAAATACTACGCAGTCATTCAAGGTCAGTGTCTAACACTGTCTATTTAGAGCGCTCATTTCATCCGTCATCTCAAGTAATAGATCCAATATTCTTTCATCAAACCCACCTCTGAAGGAATTCGGGTCCAGCCTTGATGATATTACAGATTGTGCCGTATGACAGGCTTACAGGTGTTCCATGTAAATTTATCATGTAGGCGCCAGTTTCTTATGTGATATGTAGCGGGGATAACAAATTTCAGGAGCATTATAATACTTGTAATTTTTTAGCTTCTGATATGTATACTAAACTGAACGCAACCACAAATGTTTACCTGTATACTTGTCTGAAAACGCTTGAATGTCTGTGTCCATTCAAAAATTTTCGTACTCCAGTGCTTTAAGTACGCGAGCCGAAAATATGCTAAGTTACAGTGACACCATAATTCCACTTACTAGTTACTAAAATATATAAATCCCCATT
The DNA here is from genome assembly GCF_040412425.1 of Macrobrachium rosenbergii. NCBI lineage: Eukaryota > Metazoa > Arthropoda > Malacostraca > Decapoda > Palaemonidae > Macrobrachium > Macrobrachium rosenbergii. Next base: position 57,001,152 of record NC_089794.1, on the reverse strand, counting down.
TCTACACCAGGAAGAGGGGAAATAAAAAATTGGACATAGTAAGAGTACACTTTCCATGTACTGTAATCTTAAATGATTGCTTTTTCTGATTTTAAGTGTTCCCTTCGGTGGCAAGGAACTGTTGGAAAGGAAACTACTACAGAACTAACGCAGCATATTTGTTTCTCGTCGCAACAGAAGAGAGAGAGAGAGAGAGAGAGAGAGAGAGAGAGAGAGAGAGAGAGAGAGAGAGAGAGAGAGAGAGAGAGATTCCCACTGGATCGAAATTAACTTAGTTTTTATGATAGGCATTTTCTTTATTCGTAGCTTATTTTAAAATCAGTGCTAATTTTGCGTTTTTGAACTGTTTGGGATTCAGTGTGTGTTGATGATTTCTATCTTATTCACTCAGAAGAGATAATTCAGAGGAATAAAATGTTGTCCATTGGGTCATTGCTGAGTCGGGAAGTTGGGAAAACTCTGGTATTCTGGTAATATGCAAGCAGGTTCCACTTCTTTAGACTTGTTGCCCAGGTAATTCCTGAAGACCTGGTTCGATCCAGCAGTTGCTCAGGTTCCAACTTTTTTTAGACTTGTGTGGCCGAGTGGATAACGCCCTTGCTTTCCACCTGAGAGACCTGGGTTCGATCCCGACGTGAGTCAGAAATTTATTTCTGTTCCACACGTGATTCTGTGTTGATGATTTCTATCTTATTCACTCAGAAGGGATAATTCGAATGAAATGTTGTCCATTGGGTCATTGCTGAGTCGGGAAGTTGGGGAAAACTGGCTGGTATGCAAGCAGTTGCTCTCAGGCCGGTGGGTAATTCCGACGTGAGTCAGAAATTTATTTCTGTTCAAACGTGATTGTGTTGATGCAGTTGCACAGGTTCCAACATTTCTTTTAGACTTGTGTGGCCGAGTGGATAACGCCCTTGCTTTCCACCTGAGAGACCTGGTTCGATCCCGACGTGAGTCAGAAATTTATTTCTGTTCCACACGTGATTCTGTGTTGATGATTTCTATCTTATTCACTCCAGAAGGGATAATTCGAATGAAATGTTGTCCATTGGGTCATTGCTGAGTCGGGAAGTTGGGAAAACTCGCTGGTATGCAAGCAGTTAGCTTGCCCAGGTAATTTTAGGTGCAGTTGCTCTCAGGTTCCAACTTCTTTTAGACTTGTGTGGCTGAGTGGATAACGCCCTTGCTTTCCACCTGAGAAACCTGGGTTGATCCCCGACGTGAGTCAGAAATTTATTTCTGTTCCACACGTGATTGTGTGTTGATGATTTCTATATATATATATATATATATATATATATATATATATATATATATATATATATATATATATATATATATATATATATATATATATATATATACTGATATATATGGATATATATATATGTATAGATAGATATAGATGGTAGATATATATATATATATATATTGTATATATATATATATATATATATATATATATATATATATAGTATTTCATTTCAGAAATTCCCTCTGTGTTTGGTTATAAGGACTGTGTTTGGAACTCAGTCAGAGTTTGGTTTGTGACATCTTCACTTTCTCCATGGCCGTAGAATAAGACTGTTTTTGGAAGATCAGACCAATATTCTGCAGGATTTCAGACAAACTCCATAGAGGTTTTTCTTGTATTTAGTATAAAAGACTATACAAAAAGAATACCATTGGTCTGCACAGGATGATCTCCCATGTCGATCTAATATCTAAGCTTTCACACTTTTACATAGCAAGACTAAGATTCACACACACGAACAAACATATGACCTCGTTCCAAGGACTTCCCACGCTACGTGACTTTGCCTTCAACCCTGATCAGAAAGAGAACGCTGAGTCTATGCAAACTATGCAAACGCATGCGAATGTATGATGACACACTTTCTTAAAGCACTACACAGGTACTTATTGATGACGTCTGCGTCTGGGTTGACCAAACGGAGATTTCACAATAGCATTCCTTTCATAATCAGTACAGATATATAAATTGGGAATTATCTAAGATTTACTAAGAAACGTAGTTTATTTAACTGTGGCATAAATGAAATATGACATTTATATATATATATATATATATATATATATATATATATATATATATATATATATATATATATATATATATATATATATATATATATATATATATATATATATATATATATATATATATATATATACATATATATATATATATATATATATATATATATATATATATATATATATGAAATAAGATATATATAGATAGCAATATATAATATATATAATATATATATATATATATATATATATATATATATATATATATATATATATATATATATATATATATATATATATATATATATATATATATATATATATATATATATATATATATATATATATATATATATATATATATATATATATATATATATATATATATATATATATATATTATATATATATATATATATATATATATATTATATATATAGATATATATATATATATATATATATATATATATATATATATATATATATATATATATATATATATATATATATATATATATATATATATATATATATATATATATATATATATATATATATATATATATATATATATATATATATATATATATATATATATATATATGTATATATATAGATATATATATATATATATATATATATATAGATATATATATATATATATATATATATATATATATATATATATATATATATATATATATATATATATATATATATATATATATATATATATATATATATATATATATATATATATATATATATATATATATATATATATATATATATATATATATATATATATATATATATATATAGATTATATAATATATATAATTAGATATATATATAGAATATATATATATGATATAAAGAATATATATATATATATATATAAATATGAAATATAGTATATATATATATATATATATATATATTATATCCATAAATATATATATATATATATATATATATATATATATATATATAGGGATATATAAACATATATATATATATGGATATATATATATATATTATATGTATATAATATATAATATATATTATATTATATATAATATATATATATATATATATATATATATATTAATTAATTAAGATAGATAGTAATTTATGAGGCCCTATTATTATATATAATGACCCATGTAACCTATATATTATATATATATTACAGTTAATATATCAAAGAGATATATACAATTATATATAATTAAATAATATATTATACCAGCTGGGAAACACAATTATATTAACATTAATAGCTTGGCTGATGAGGGGTGACCCATGTAACCTAAGTTAAAGTTACAGTTAACCTGGATTAATTAAATATTAAACTCCCTGTTACATTTAAACTCCCCAATTGGTCCCGACAAAGAAAGAATGTGTAGTTATAGTGAGGAAATTAGATGAACTTTCACCCAAGTCGGACAAAATCAATTTTCCCTCGCTTCATGTAAAGTTATACCACAACGGATGTCTGTACTACTATATGTCGTATAGAATTTAGTACTGGTAAAGGTTATTTCTCTTCCAAAGAGTGGGATCAAGACACAAGGCTGCCTGCAATGCTGAAAATTACTTTATTAACTTTCCCTAATTCCTATTTACTGCACGGGAATAGTTTACACCGTCGCTAAGCAATATCAATTATTCTTACACTAGACTTCATAAAAGTAAATTGTTTATACCAATATCGTAGATGGTGGCAAAGAGGGAAAACAAAGGAACTGGAAATACAGAAAGAGATACTAGCGAGTCGATGAAAATTTGGCAAATTTCAAACTTACCGTTGACATAGATCGCTGCGCATGCAACTGATGATCGGAAGTCTTGATAATAGCCGTCATCTCAGCTCACTGATATCGATGAAAACAGTAAGAGGACAAGTACAAAGAAGTTAGTTACACACAACGCATGTGTCTCGCACACTAAACAGTCTCTCTCTGACCCATCTCCAGTCAAAACAGGGCAGCTGTAGCGTCGGAGGCCTATGCCTCGAGGCAATCTGAAAATTGGACAAACATCGCTGATACATAGAATAGGCCAAAGCAGAAGGAAGCTTAAGACCACCTTTACTAGGGGTTACTGGGTGAAAACCCTCTCTGTGGGTTAGGTCCCTTATGCTATCTATTCCTGCTAAAGATGTTATTTTTTTTTAAATACCCAGCCTCCCTGCATGGACAGAGATGCCTTCCTGTCTTTGTTAGAATAATATTCCTATAATAAAAATGCATAGAGGGCGAACGGCAGAATATTTATAAAAGCTCCCCCCTCAAGAAGGCCTTCACTCCCTTTCGGGCATGAAGGTCTGTACTAAGCAAGGTGTTTGCCTCTATTACTTTACTCTTCTCTGAGCAGATCTGTCCCATGCAGTCTAACTAGCTACGGATCTACCTAACTCTAGATAGGATATGAGCTTTGATCACTTATATTACAGAGTCCTAACTGTACTTAAAGGTGCTTACAGTTATTATGTGCTACCTCCTATAATCATGATGTTTTTGACCTAGCCTAATGGTACATTCTATCTTATTCCCTAGCCCAACCTATCCTAACACAACCGTAGCACCAGTGTAAGGGATAATGTACTAGCTAAATTACAAGGTTTTTTGCAATACAATTGGTAATTACTGGTTAATACATGAGGTTTGCCTCATATGATAAATGCTTGCCTCAATGAGGTCTTAGGGCATGCGTGTCATGAGCGTAGAGGCTCTTTTCACCATATTTAAGATTGTCTGATTTTAGTTACACTACTTACGTGATTACTGCAGCTCGATGGTAAGTGGAAGGGACAAAGTTACTAGTCTGATGTACTTAATCTGGTCTAGGCTATGAATGAGAAAGAGATCACACTGGCTACCTCCTCTAGGCAAGGGGCCAGTATCACTCTAAGATGGTAGGGCACTCGTGCCAGGATGAGCTCATGGCTCTGTAACTACTTGGCTCTCTTCTGCCCCTTCTTCTTCTTCGGGTTCCTCCAAGGCCTATCTGTGTCAGACCTAGGAAGTGATGAGGGCACCGACTCTGGGGCAAGGCCAGAAGGGCTAGCAGGCATGAAGTCAGGGGTAACTTCAGAAGCTACAGGAGGGCTCCCTAATCTGGCTGCTGCGACAACCGGCACGAGAGCAATTTCAACCTCTGCGTCCGAGGAGGCCAGTTCCTTGTCTCCCAGAGGTTTAACAGGTTGGTCCACCAGAGGTTCATCCTCTGGAGACAGATTTGGTGAGGAAGTGTCAGGTGCCGGAGACTTTCTGGTTGTTATGATTAGTGCCGTGGGGAATCCTGAATCTCCCAGAGGAGGATCCGCCTCAAGATCTGGACCAGGCACAGGGTCCTTCTTAACTGATGGCTCAACGTCCATGCCGGACGGAGCGTGGCACTGTTCAGTGCTCGCAAGTGGCACTGGCAGTGGTTGAGGGTCAGGCATGCCTGACAAGGGGTCTGGAGGCGCAATACCTCACGGATGGCTTGAATTTGGCAGCGGCAGAGATTCCTGCCCCAGCTGGAGATCAGAGCCTCTCGGAGAGTCTTGTTCGGGGGCGTCTGCTGGGTGTTGCTTATTTGGGCAGCCCTCCCAATTTGTGGAGTGGCCTGTCCGATTACACGTCCTACAGTGGTACTGCTCCTCCTGAACGTCTCTTCGGGGAGAGGGAGGACCTCTTTGTTGGCCGCCCCTTTGTGTATGGAGAGGGCTAGGCCGAGAATGGTTCAGTGTGTGCCCCCTCCACTGACCACTTCGGTGGGCAGAAGGTGGGTTTTTGTCTTGATCGGGTTCTCCTACAGTCTGGGCCTCTGTGGAGAAGGTAGTGTGGCTGTGAAGTGGCATTAGGGAAGGGCTTCCCCAAAGAAGGTCCGGACCCAACAGGAACTACACTCCGGGCCGAATTCCACCCACCACGCCAAGGCGGTGGGGTAGCGTGCCCCAAGTTGTCGTGACCTGGAGCTTGACCATGGGAATGGTAATGGTGTGGCCCTCTATCCACTTCATCTCCCACCAGGTTTTCTAGTCAACCATAGCACTGGCTGGAACTTGGGCTCTGGAGATCAGGGTAATGTCTGCCGCAGTGACTACTGTGACCGGAAGGGTCACGGGCAGGCTAGAGCTCTTAAAAGGGGCCACCGAGATGAACTGGGTCTCCAGTCTTGTGGTAAAGGATCTTTTGTGCCTGGCTGCCGACAATTAGGTGCTAATTAGGTTGACGAACTTGCTGGTGGGGACATGATGTGGACAGGCCGGATGTCGAGCACTGTAGTGGCTGGCAGCACCACCGGATTTGCACTGGCCTCTTGGAGGGGCTCGGTGGCCTGCAGTAACTGTTGGTGGAGAGGGTTTAGTAGGTGAAGAGGGAGAGGAGTTCTGGCTGGTAGTAGGAGGCTGTTTGTTAGTGCCTAGCTTGTATTGACAATCAGCTTCAGCGTGCCCCACCCTTTCACAGTAGGTACACGTAGGCTTGCTCGGCAGCCCATTCTTCGGGCGAGTTGAGCTTGAGAGGTAACCAGGTGGCACGATGCGCCTCTGAGATGTGCTGTGAGACTGGTTGAAGGTTTCCCATGAATCGGCCATGCGGCAGACTTCCATAAGGGTGGTGGGCTGCTTATCATTTAGATATACAGCAAGGGATCCAGGCACACATTGGTAAAGTTCCTCCAGCATGGTCCGATTGAAAAGGTCCTCAAATGTTGTGCAAGACAAGGAGTCGAACCAGCGGGTACCAGACTGGGTATTGTGACAGGCCCTTTCCGTCCAGGACCAGCAGACTTCCTTGGCAAGACCTCAGAACTGCTGTCTCCATTTCTCCGGGGTTATTTCCAAGGCCTTTGTGATGACTCTACAAACATCCACCATGTTGTCTCTCTGGCTCTTCTCCAGCGAGTGAAGGGCTGCCTTAGCGTTTCCCTCCATGTGCTTGGCTAGTACTAATCCCCTCTCTGTCTCAGTGGAGCTGTAGCTATCAAAGAGTGCCTCGATTTCCTCCAACCACACTTCTGGCTCGTCCTCAGTCCACTTGGGGACGAGGGAATTGGTGCTCGAGATTGGAGCACTTGGTGCAGCAGGTGTGGGGCTGGAGACTTGCTGTCTAGCCATAGCTTCAGCATTTTCCTCCTTTTCTCTCTCCAGCTCGAGCTCCTTTTTTCAGCTCAACTTTCTCTGTCTTTCCTTCTTCTCTTTTCGTCTTCCAGCTGCCTCTGTTCAGCTTCATACCTCTCCATTCTTCTTCGAGTCTTTTCATAATTCTTCCTCTCAGTCTTTGGCCTTGGCCAAGTCATCCATCTGCTCCTTGGCCCACGTGGTGAGGTCCAATCCGGTGAAACCTGCCGCTGTCCCCAGCCCCATGAAGGCTTTATAATTCTCTGCTGCCATGCTTCTGGTGGGGAAGGGCGTCTATCTGGGTCGACTGGACGTACTTGGACAGCGAGGAAGTGTCCCTTAAGTGATGTGGCATCCTTTCAATAAGGTGGCACTGTGGTTGGGTGTGCTGTGTAAAGGTCACACTGGTGGCACTCAGTATCCTTATGTACTGGTGTAGGTTAGGTACCAGAAGGACTTTTCTTCTGTGTTCTTTTGGTCTTGGTTTTGGTTTTTCTGGTTTGTTTGGTGGCACTATGGTGCCGGTGCGTAACCTAGGAACCCTTTACTTGAGTCCAACTAGGCTATATTTAAGGAAATGCACTCTACCCCCGCAGAGTGTAACAAATCAGTGAGAGAGAGACAGGGAAGGTATGAGAGAGAGAGAGAGAGAGAGAGAGAGAGAGAGAGATGTAAGCTATTCGGTTGATGACAGTGCTTCATATTAGTGGCACTGTGGAAGGAAAATTTAATTGTGGTTGCTTATGAGGCACTCGTGAGTGTCTGGTCCCAGTTCTTGCTGTGCTACAACCCTTCTCCTGCAGAGGCGGGAAAAGCTACCTCCTGCTTAAGTCTGGGTAAAAGACCTCACTCGTGACCAACTGTTCCTAACTATAATTAATTTTAACTTGTCCTCATCTATTTGTGGAACAGAGGTGTTTCTGGTTATTTGGTTTAATTAAATTAATTATCCCAGTGTCAGCCCTAACTTTCTTATGAAGAGGGTCATGTACACTCGGTTAAGTTACATTGAATGCTTACTTGAATGTATGAGAGAGAGAGAGAGAGAGAGAGAGAGAGAGAGAGAGAGAGAGAGAGAGAGAGATATTCAGCCAGCTAATTTGTGCTGCCTGAGAAAATTTAAGTAAAATTTTTATAAGTGCAGATGGGCAGGGTTCTTATTTGTAGATACGTCGCCTTGGGCTCTCTTAGGGGATTGGGTTAGCAATCATAGCTTTCCCGGTAGCCCGAAATGTTCATCTTAATCTGAGGAGTTATGATTAAAATTTTTAAATTCTTTTCTTTATATGATTTCTCATGCCAGTGGATTTGTATAGGAACTAACTAAGACCTATCATTCCCTGGTTAAATTATATCTTGCTTTTATCTATTGTATGGAACCCTATCCTAGTCTATATCTATCGAAGTCTATCTGGCTAGGCTTTTTGCGAGGGAGATTACTCCGCACAATGATGTAGTCCCGAAGTAGTAATGAGGCAGAAGCTAAAAGTGACTGGGCGCTACCCCAAAACACAAATGATAACAACAAAGGTTTTAAGATGGCAGACAGGAGCGGTTAACAAAGACTTCCAAAATGTCGGGCAAATCCCGTTAGCACAAGCAAATTCAAAACAAGTGCGGCTAGAAGCGGGCTCGGCGGATGAACACACGACTCTTGAGGCGCTTTTTTTTTAAATTGAATTACACAAAGCACTCAAATTCCTCTCACAAAACGAACGAAGCAAATGCAGGAACACAGATTTACTCTAAACATACCAACAATGCAAAGGATTTTATGTTAGGGAGATGGAAAACGAAATTACTATGAGCTACGCTTTTCCCTTTTTATTTCTCGCGCGGAATTAATGCCATCCACTGTCGTCACGCTTATTGAGGGGCCGCTATAGCAAGATAAGGAAATGGATTTGTGACGTCCTGACGGGACTGAATTTACTTTACTTAAAATGCAAATTATTATGAAATTAACTATTGCCATTCTTTTGCTATTTTAATGACACAGGATTTTGATATGATTCCTGTTATATGAACACTTATTAACTCTGTCGCGCTTGATTGAGGCTCTTCGTAGGCGGATGTGGCTACTGCTTTTGAAATTCAACGAACTCCGCAAATTTTGTCTCCTACCTACGAGAGACACGTTAGGCACACTTTCTCCATTCTTTATTGTGCACTAGTTAACTCATTCAAAAATCAATATCCTGCATTAATCCTTGGCTGGGGAAAATAGCAAAATATTAACAATGACACAATAACTCAGCCCATGACCTTCGCTGGAATGTAGCACCCACGGTATCTGAATGCGGCATAAGTGCTTCTTTTACAGTTTTGTAAATTGTTAATTATAACTGCTCTCAATGCACACTTTCCTCACTTTCCTACCTACTCTAATTTCTTAATTATAACTGCTATTCTTATTACTATTATGCCTTGTGCTGTCTCCTTTTTTGGAAGAAAAGCATGAAATTAAATATCTGACTTTTCTCTTTGGAATTACTGTGCAATTAATTTTTGACCCCAGATTCTTTTCTCTAAATTAATTAGACCCTGGCAAGGTCGCCAATATTACGTGTGGGGCTTGGCTGATGTTTATTTTAATGAATTAATGTAATTTATGAGGCCCTGGGTTGACAATGACCCACGTAACCTCAGAGACAGACAATTACTTAATTAAATAAGGCTGCCAGCCAGGAAACACCATACAAGGGATAAAGGGTTACCCTGCAACACATGGATTGCATTAAACCCCCTTTACTTCCCAATTGGTCCCGACAAAGAAAGAATGTGTAGTTATAGCGAGGAAATTGCGTGAACTTTCACCCAAGTCATGTAAAGTTATACCACAACGGATGTCTGTACCACTGTATGTCGTATGCACTTTAGTACTGGTAAAGGTTATTTCTCTTCCAAACAATAGGATCAAGACACAAGGCTTCCTGCAATGCTGAAAATTACTTACTTAACTTTCCTTATTTCCTATTTACTGCACAGGAATAGTTTACTGGCGTCGCTAAGCAATATTAATCATTCTTACACTAGACTTCATAAAAATAAATTGTTTATACCAATATCGTAGATGGTGGCAAAGAGGGAAAAAAAAGGAACTTGAAATACAGAAAGAGATACTAGCGAGTCGATGAAAAATTGGCAAATTTCAAGCTTACCGTCGACGTAGGTCGCCGTGCATGCAACTGACGATCAGAAGTCTTGATAATAGCCACCATCTCAGCTCACTAATATCAATGAAAACAGTAAGAGGACAAGTACAAAGAAGTTAGTTACACACAAAGTGTGTGTCTCGCACGCTAAACAGTCTTTCTCTGACCTGTCTCCTCTGACGCTTTAGCATCGGAGGTCTATGCCTTGGGGCAATCTGAAATTTGGACAAACATCGCTGATACATAGAATAGGCCAGACCAGAAGGAAGCTTAAGACCACCTTTACTAGAGGTTACTGGGTGAAAACCCTCTCTGTGGGTTAGGTCCCTAATGCTAACTATTCCTGCTAAAGACGTTATTTTTGAAATACCCAGCCTCCCTAGCATGGGCAGAGACGTCTTCCTAACATTTGTTAGAATAATATTTTTACAATAAAAATGCAGAGGGCAAATAGCAGAATATTTATAAAAATGTATATACAGTATATGTATATATATATATATATATATATATATATATATATATATATATATATATATATATATATATATATATATATATATATATATATAAATCTTTCCCAATATATTGTGAGGTTTAATTTTTGATGGGACAATAGTTTGCCGATTGTTCCCTTGGTGGGTTGTTGCTTCCTTACTTTTTTTTTATTCTTTTGCACTCTGTAGGAGTTGACGTCTGTCTCGGTGTCTTCCAGAGCATCAGTCGGGTTTAGCATAGCAGTGAGTCAGGTCCTCGGCAGCTTTAGCAACATGGAGTCTTTGTTGGAATAGGAAGTATTCCTTACTTGTTGGCCTCATCAGTTGAAGGATGGTGGGATAGCTAAATCATAGCCTTCCATGGATCTTCCTGCATAACAGTAGATGTGCTGTTTCGACATTTCTCCTGTAATTCATCTGTATTGATGACTGTGTTCCAGTTGAGCAGTTGGTGGCTGCTTTGGTGTCTTCGCAGGAGTTCGTATAGTGCATTCATATCTTGACAGCTGGGTCATAATCGTGTTATCTCTACGGAGTTGATATTGTGTTTATTGGTGTTACCCGGAGTAATTTCATGTTGTTGCTTTATCATTTATTTGATTGTTTATGCTGCCAGTTTGTTTTTTGGTAATACCTGTTTTAGTAACTGCTGTTATTTTGGTAATAATTTTCATTACATTATTGTTATTAATGGTGTAGAGCATGGTATGGCTCTGGTGATGATTTTCATTGCATTGTTGTTATTAATGGTGTCGAGCAGTGTATGGCTCTGGTAATGATTTTTATTACATAATTATTAATGGTGTCAAGCAGTGAATGGCTCGGTTAACTGAATTTTGAGATGCTTTTTTGCATTATTTTGATTGTACTTGTCATTTGTGTGGTCTTTAAGACTTGTTTATTAATTTTGAATGCTGCTGTGTTAACATTTATTTAAATTATGTTTGCTAAACCGACTCACTTGTAAATATGTATATATCTTATTATAATGAATTAGTTTATGGTCACTTTATCGTTTTGTTCAGCTCCTTCCTCCTTTGTCTGCCTGAATTTCTGCCAGCCATTCCAGTCTCATATTTTTTTTTGTATTTAAGAACCTGTTGAACTGACTGTGGGTACAATACATATATATATATATATATGTATATATATATATATATATATATATATATATATATATATAGACTATATATACTATATATACATAGCGAATAATATATATATATATATATATATATATATATATACACATATTACAATTTTAATTTTATATAGTTTCTATATTGGCCTGTGGGAAAAATAAAAAAAAAAATAAAAATTGGCAGTATTTACATGTGTAAGAAGTGCCTGGAAAATTGCGCAATATTTGTTGATGTTCATGAAAACAGCCTCCCCATCATATGATGAGGTGCTGAATTTTTTTTATTCTAATAATGATTTTGAAGAATATACAAGAGTCTAGTATAAAAAAGTCTGGACATGTATATTGAAGGTGCCCTATGAATATAAATATAATTAATTAATTGCCAAAAAAAAACAAGGTTAAGAAGGGCGGATTTTAAAAAGCGTTGTTATTCTGTCCGCATCATAACTAAATAATATACAGGCATCAATTTTCCATTAAAGAACAACAACGATTTTGGGTCAGCTGTCGTGCAAAAAACGAGAATTTTTAATAACATACCCTGTTATAAAAGGGGATTGCTCCAATGCTTTCCAGCAGATACCTTTTCTCTTCATTTGTATGATTGATTGTTCCGTGTTTTTACCATGGTATATTAGTTTCTACTAGTCAATTTGTTTAGCCTCTTGTTTATTTTTTTTTCTGCAGTACTAATATATATATAATATTTAAACACGCACGCACATATATATATATATGTCATATATTTTATATATATATATATATATATATATATATATATATATATATATATATATTTATATATATATATATATATATATATATATATATATATATATATATATATATATATATATATATATATATATATATATATATATATATATATATATATATATTACAATGCAGTTAGTCACATTATGCACTTCCTGTTAATAATTTATTTAACTTCCACAATATATATATTTACTGATATGTTACCGACAATGCATTAATGATCAAAAACCTCACTTGTTAACCCTCACTTGTCTTCCTTTTTGAAACTTTTTCTTTGTATTTACATTTGTGTGACAGTTAAAGTTAAGTTTTTTTTTTAACTTAAGATGGATGCTTTATGAGATGAGGTTTACATGAATATATAGAAGTTTATGTACAAAAGTATATAAATGTATATTGTATTGAAATGCTTAGTATCTATACACTTGAATTTTTGTTATCCCTTCAGCGTTATCATAAGAATTGGTTTTCATCTCAAAGGAGAAAATACCTAACAATACTAACGATAATCATATACTTTTTGTGTTCTTGGTAAATCTGGATGCTGCTATGCATTAGGCATGAATGGCAAACGGCCAAGGGGAGTTATACATAAACGTTCCATACCATATATTAAACTGAAAAGTTTTTGTATTTTAGGTAAAATAGACAAAACCAGATATACCGCCAGATTCTTCACTTCTTGAAATAATATAGCAGAACATTGTAAAATGAAAGAAGCACTGATGAACCATTCTGCATAAAATTATAAACACTCAGGAATTTGGTTGACAACGAATTAACATTTGCTGCTTGTGTTAAACGAAGATCTTGTATTCAACACTTTCGGAAACCGTTTTGCCGGAGATGCATAGTTGTTTGAACATGCTGATTCCCTTAAAATCTCTTGTTTACAGATAACACAAAATTTACAGTTCTTGTTGTGCAAAGTTTGTTCATCAGTAATGAGTGCTTTATAGTTACATGTATATGCTAGAAAGAATAAAAATTGTGAACTCCCCTTCTCCCTTAGTATTTCATTAGTTCCCGTAAACAGGCTAAGCTCGCACTGCGGGCGACAAAGTAGTCATATTACAGCTAAAAGCAAATGTCCAGTTAACCAAATGCCCATCAGGATGAAGCTCCATTTGTAGAGTAAATATGCATAAGTGCATCCACCTCTACAAATGAAATTTTGAGGCAAAATATTATTATAGAAAAAGTATATTATACTGATTTTACAATATTGTAATATTTGATTAATAGTACATGCAAAAAAGCCAACGTAATATGCATTTGCAAGTGTAGAACTGAAAATTCTGCTTTTATGTAGAATAATGCCCAGACAAGCATTTGCATATGCAAATATGCAATGTATATTTATCCAACCTCTATATTTGAATAAATGAATGGATCAGGAATGCCATGGGTGATGTTACATACTTTATATATAAAGGTATACAGTATATATTTTTAAGATTTAACCTAGGGAAATGCTTATCATGAGCCAGTTATAGACTCTAAATGAATGATTTCGTCTCTTACCTCTATTTTTGTATAAAATCTGACTGCAATTGATTCAGGAGATCGTAAGAAACAAGGAAAAAAGGGGAATTTAACTGAGGTGAGGGCTCCACCCACAAGGTATTTGTAAGTAAACACGTTAGGGAAAGTTTAAAATTACATATATTTACATGAAATGAACTATCAGAAGATGAAATGGACTAATCAGGAGGAAAGGCCTGAAAGGTTAATTATAACTGGGGAAAATTGAAGGTATATCCGTCAGTGTGACGATGCTGACGCAAGGCACAGTCAAGAGAAATTTCCACAGCTAACAAATCCTCTCTGAACGGAGAGATTCACGAATTAAAAGCCAGTAAGGACACAGTAAAATATGCATAGGACAAGGCGATCACAGAGGGTGCCAAGGAAGCCTTGAGCGCACAATATTAGGTAATTATTCAAACACAGGCATTTATGTAACACTGCCCTAACAAGGCAAGGTTGATATGGAAATACTGGCACTTGGAAATGGAAATAGGAAGTTTAGTACGAGACTTAAGACAGTGTGACTGACTGGAAGAACCTTTGCAACAGATCACTTTACCTTGTAGAAGAGGTGGCTTCAGCGAGGGTAATGGTGGTAAAGGAGGGCTAAGGGCTTCACTGGTAAGAATGCTAAAGGTCCTTACAAGGTAGGACCATGTGGTAGGGTATGCCTCTCTGAAGCAGGTGGGAATGGAAGGGGGAGATGTGTTTTGCTCACGTTCAGCAATGTCTCTCTCACTAGTTCCTTCGGTGAGGCCCTTATATGATTTCGGTCAGGGAATAGGAGGTCACCCACAGGTAGATGGGGTTGGTGTCATTTCCCTATGTGTGTGCATTGTTTTATGACTCAAGATCGAGGTGATCATGCCAGATGGTCTGTCTCTTAATCTGCCTGGCCGGCTCTATTCTGCCTCCTGCTAGCTCCATTCTGCCTCCGGCCAGACTTAGTCTCTTCACAACCTCGTGTCTGTAAACAAAAGTTTCCCATAGTCAGATTCATGCACTCAAAGGGCAGCCACACCCCTTGCAGGCTGATCTTTAGGTGAGGGCTTACTCACACATGTTTTCGTACACGAGAAATAACCCACTTCACAAAGAGTATGACAACAAATTCCCGGATCACTCATAAAGTAGCGATGAGGAGGTACTGATTCATCATGGGGAAATGTTCGTCTCCCGGCATTGGAGGAAGTGATGGAACTGTGGCAATCACTCCCCTTAAAGGCGGCACCGGAACAACTTGATGTTCCCCATGAAGATGCCGCATGAAGATACAAGTAGTAGAGTTGAAGACACTCTTACCCGGGACTCAAAACCTCAGCTTGACCAGTCTACATGCCACATCGAAGGGGCAGGATCCTCAAAGATGGAACATATCTTATGAATTATGGTACCAGATGGACATCTCACATTTTGCAGAACACTGCATTAAAAATCTTCATAGAGGCCACCTCGTACTCATGTTGGAACGTTTGAAAGTCACAATCAGAAGGCATCTGGTTATGTACTGACATCTTCTCACATCCTAACCAGTCAACGTTAATGAGCATAAAGGTACTACTGTCACAAATGTATCTATCACGAACCGAAACACACCCTGACTTATAGTTAACAGGCGAGGATTGAAACTGGTACCCCAAAAGGTACATAGTCTGCTCACTATCCCATACTATTACTGAACCATTAAAAGCACTAGGAAAAGGTTGTATGGTAGAACTATGAAATAATTACAAATTACTAACTGGGATTTCCACAAGCAATCCCCTATCAGACACTTTCACTTTTAAAATCCCATAAGAACAATACAAATTCTCCGCAGTGATTAAAATTTAAAATTGACAATACAGATATTTGATATTCATCAAAGTTATTCTAATGACGAGAGGTAAAATATCTCCAAAAATTTGCCCCTTAGAAGTAGCAACCACTGCCTTAACCTGTATTTGAATCTCTGATAATACAGATTAAACTTCTTTCTTAATATTCAACAAGGTAGTTTAACAAGAACACAAAACTATCCTATCAACAATGACCAATAACCCATTTAAAGATGTCCCTAATGTCCCAAAACCCTCTCATAATTTCTCATTACTATCTCGTAAAGTCATCAAAGTTTTACCTTTGCTAGCTAATTCTGCTGATACTTGTTCACTTTTCACCTAACTAGCAATTGCTATACTAGCAAGCGTTCCTGTGACCATAACAGCTCCAATTAACAATAGTGCAGCCCTTTTACTCCTTCTTCCAGAGAGACCTGAGAAGTGGAAATAAATTTGGAAGCCATGTTAAAGTCTTGTTAATCAATCCTGGACCCTAATGTTGTAGACATTAAGTTGGAAAATCAACCCTGCAAGTAGAACAGACAGTTATTTCGTCTGGTATTCATCTTACCAGATAAATTCACTAAATAACTGAGCTTTATTCTGGGATCTTCAAGCTCATCCTATGTTGCTGAACCTATATCCTCAAACTCTATACTCAAAGTTATGACATCAGACGACAATCACACATCTCAGTTTAGGGAAATAATAACACCTGGGCCTAACCTCACTACGGAATGAGCTCATGCCACAACCTATAAGTTATAAGATCTCGAAAAAAAAAAAACAAGTTGTGGCAATCACTCTCCTTCAAGGCGGCACCAGAACAAAGATGCTGCATGAAGATGTGAGTAGTTGAGTTGAAGACACTCTTGCCCAAGACTTGAAACTCCGGCGTGACCAGTCTACATGTCACATCGAAGAGGCGGGATCCTAGAAGAAGGAATGTATCCAGTGAATTATAGCACTGGATGGACATCTCACATTTTGTAGAACACCGCGTTGAGTCTTTGTAGAGGCCACATTGTACTCATGTTGGAATGTTTGAAAGTCACAGTCAGAAGTAGTCTGGTTATGCACTAACATCTTCTTACATCCTAACCAGTAAATGTTTATAAACATAAAGATACTACTTTCACAAATATAGCTATCATGAACTAAAACACATCCTGACTTATAGTTAATGGGCGAGGATTGAAACTGGTCCCCTGAAAGGCACATAGTCTCCTCACTATCCCACACAATTACTGAACCATTAAAACCACTAGGAAAAGGTTGTATGACAGAACTATGAAATAATTTCAAGTTGCTAACTGGGATTTCCACAAGCAACCCCCTATCAGACACTTTCACTTTTAAAATCCCATAATAATGATACAAATTCTCCCTAGTAAAAATTACCTGCTGCATTCATCAAAGTCGATTCTAAAGACCCGAGAGGTAAAATATCTCCAAAAATTTGCCCCTTAGAAGCGGCAACCACTGCCTTAACCTGTATTTGAATTTCTGATAATACAGATTCCATTTCTTTCTCAATATTCAACAAGGTAGTTTGACAAGAAGACAAAACTATCATAACATCTAAGTGTCCCCCCATCCTATCAACTAAAACCAATAACAAATTTAAAGATGTCCTTAATGTCTCAAAGCCCTCTTGTAATTTCTCGTTACTATCTTGTAAAGTCATCAAAGTTTTACCTTAGCTAGCTAATTCTGCCAATACCCGTTCAATATTCACCAGATTAACAATTGAAATACTAGCAAGCGTTCCTGTGACCATAACGGCTCCAATTAACAATAGTGCAGCCCTCTTACTCCTTCTAGAAGAGACCTGAGAAGTGGAAGAACCTAAATTTGGAAGCCATGTTAAAGTCTTGTTAATCCTATCCTGGACCCTAACAGCTGTAGCATTAAGTTCAGTTAACCAACCCTACAACGGATCAGACAGATTTCGTCTGGTATTCATCTCACCCAATAAATTCCAAAGTAAATGAGCTTTATTCTGGGATGCTTCAAGCCCATCCCTTGCCAAACCTATATCCTCAAATTCTAGACTCAAATTTACTGCATCAGGCAACAACCACACATCATAGTCTTCTTCTATAATAACACCTGGGCCTAACCTCACTACAGAATTAGCCCAGATAAGTTCATGAAACAAGAAAAAACAAACAAACAAAGACGAAAAACCCATGTATCTATAAAACTCTACAGTATTTTGTGCCAAATTTTACTAAGTTTTCCCCTCTCAGATATTATTGCAACACAAAACAAAAACTACTCTGAACTGTTGCACTTACATAGAAAAAAAAAACAACAGTAAAAAAAACTGAACTCCAACTATTAAAGATTTGTATAACTCTACGGACAAACGTCCTCCCCAGTAAAAAAAAAAAAAAATGCAAACCACACAACTTTAAAATCCATTAAGAAAAACAAAAGAGAAAAAAAAATCATCACACACAACAGTATATCACAGGAATTAACCCACAAGATTCCCATTAACCTGTCTTTTTAATTTTAGAAGTCAGTGTCAACAGAGACACTCCCATATTTTCATCCTGAACAACAACTCTATTCCCCTTCTTTACTTCTAAAACCCAAAAAGGACCCTAAAATTTAGGACCTACTTTATAATTCAACTGGTTTCTTACATTTATTTTCACAAAAATCCTATCTCTCACAGCAACTTTAACCCTATCTGGCTTTGAACTGCTCCCGTCAACCATATCCTGAGTTTTCAATTCAAGATTCTTAGCAAGACATACATATCTCTCCTTAGCAGTAGTAATCAGCGATTTGACTGTATCATCACTCAATGGAATAGGTAATAAATCGAACGTGCCCTAGGTTGGGTAGCTAAACAGCGCTTCATTGGGAGACATTCAAATGGTATCACTAACCATAGAATTCATGCTATGCTGAACCTGTGGAATATATCGATCCCAATTTTCATCATTACGCCCTACGGTAATTCTAAGAGCCTCCATTACCTTCCTATTTGCCCGTTCACATAGTCTATTAACTTCTGGTCTATAGGGAATAATAGTGACTTTCCCAAGTGTCTTGTTCACAAATTCTCTCCCATTATTTGTAATCAGCACCTCAGGAACCCCATAACAACAAATATATCCACTAAAGAATGTGACTGCCACCTCCTCTGCTGTTTTATGCTTCAAAGGAAAAATATCTACAAACCTAGTTAATTCGTCCAAAACCACCAACAGGTGCTTTTGGTTGTAACCAGATTCACAGAAATTGGATAGTAGGCCCATATGGACCCTAGAAAACGGTGTACTTGGAATAGTAAATGAACCCAATTTACAAGAAACGACCCATGGCCTACATACATTGCAAACTGAACAACTTCTCACTAAGTCTTCCACTGATGTGAGCATATTCTTCCAAAAGAATTGCCCCTGTATATTCTGATAGGTCTTCTCAATACCCAATTAAGGACTGCCAGACCTACAAAGATCAATATCCAGTACAGTAGGTACTAAACTCCTAGGGACAACTATTTGCTTCATATCATCCTTATCCTCACTGTTTCCCAGTCTGTATCTAATCTTCCTAATTAATAAATAACCCTCTAATTCAAGACCCACAAAAGGCAACTTATAACGCTTCCTAACTAATTCCCCTCTAAGAAACGCTTTTGCATCTGCCAAAATCTCATCCTCATCCTGTTTAGATTTTACTATACTAATATCCCAGTCTATGCAATCTCCAGATACATAACATGTGTGAGAACCATCTGAATCAGAAAAACTTCTACTAAGGGCGTCCGCTACAACATCATGTCTACCCTCTGTATACCTAAGCTTGGCATCAAAATCCCTGATTGTCAAATATTACCTAGCTCTTTTAAGGGAAAGATCCAGCTTATTGAAAAGATCCAACAATGGCTTATGATCTGTAAGAACCTCTACTTGATTGCCCATCAATAACATCTTAAAAGGAACCAAACTAGACACTACGGCAAAGGCCTCCTTGTCCACTAACCACCATAGCCGTCCATTACTACCTCTTGTCTTAAACTTCCTATTGTAAAATGCAATCGGATGGAGCCTTCCACCGAACTTCTGCATAAGGCAAACTCGTCTGCCATCGTGACCAGCATCTGTCACCAAAGTGAAAGGACACTCAAAATCAGGAAACTTCAACACTGGGAGATTAACTAAAGCATCCTCAATATTCTGAAAGGCTGACTGCTGTCCATCACCCCCTACAAAATGCACATTATCCCTCAGGACATCTGTCAATGGAGACTCTGAAAAAGAAAAACTTTACAAATCTACGAGAAACCTAGCCATGCCTACGAAAGACCTAATCTGTTTCTTATTCTTGGGAGTAGGACAATCTGCAATTGCCCTAACTTTATCCTCATTCACTAAAACCCCCTCTTTAGAAATGACATGGCCCAAATATACGATCTGCTTCTTCAGAAAATTACACTTAGCTAATTTTATCTTCAACCCCTCTAACCTAAGCCTCCTAAAAACTTCTCTAAGAACCTCTAAATGTTCCATTGCAGAGTCAGTGGCAACTAAGATGTCATCCATATATACAAAAATGGAATTCCCTAACAAGTCGTGCAAAACTGTATTACTGGCCTCGTAAATGTCTTAGGACTACCTGATAAATTAAACGGCTTCCGTGTGAACTCATAGTGTCCCTTTGGCAAAGAAATCGCTGTATTCTTGTGACTCTCCTCACTTAGCGGTACTTGCAAGTACCCCTGCATCAGATCAATAGAAGAATAAATATTCTTCTCCCCAATCTCAACAAATAAATCTGGCAAACACGCCACAGGGAAACCGTCAGGAATGGTTTTCTCATTTAAAGTTAAGTATAGCTTAGTTTAACCAGACCACTGAACTGATTAACAGCTCTCCTAGGGATGGCCCGAATGATCAGACTTATTTAACGTGGCTAAGAACCAAATGGTTACCTAGCAACGATACCTACAGCTTACTGTGGAATCTGAACCACATTATACGAGAAATGAATTTCTATCACCAGAAATAAATTCCTCTAATTCTTCATTGGCCGGCTGAAGATTCGAACTCGGGTCAACTTCCTAAAGTCTGCACAAACCCAGACTGAACTATCCTTCTTAGGCACTGCTAACAACGGAAAATTAAAAGGCAAGGAACTGGGCCTAACAATGCCTTCCTCCTCCCACTTATTAACCTCTTTCTCTGCCCGTTCTCTAATCTTAAAAGGAATCCTATATGAAGGGACAAAAATAAAAATAGGCTTACTCTTATCCTCTTAACCTCCAGTAGTGCGGTTCCAGTATTTTTCACCGGTTGGTGCGGTGGGGTATGGTGAACCCCACTCAAAGTTTTAGCCATTTTTATTACTTTTTATTACTTTATGTGTGTTCTGAGGTAGTAAATTTAACAAAAAAATATATTCTGTTATATTTATTCAAGAACAACACCTTGTACAATGTATTTTATTAGAACATAAGTAGAAAATGTGCTTGCATAAAAGTTATCCTACAATTTTCTTTTGCCATGTATTTACTCATCTCAAATATAAATGTATTTCACAGATTAAACTTTTTTAATGTTTTAAATTAAGTGAATATGATTTAATACATTTTGCTTTTTATTAAATTCAGTCATAAAACACAATAATGATTAGTGCTAGTTACATAACATTGTAATGAATTTTTATTACAATTAAAGATAATCTCACAGAGAAGCATGTTATAATTCAGTAACTCTACAGCTCTAATAAATGTATTTCCATGCATTTATAACACAAACCAACATATTTTAATGTATTCATTGCCATGAAAACAAAAGCAAACAAGTATTCTTTGAAAACGAAGGTCACACAAAATAAAACTTTTTTTTTTTGGGGGGGGAGTGCTTGTTTCCTATTTACTGTTTACTCATCCTCATTGTTTACACTATCATCCTCATCACTCTGAGCAGAGCAGTCAACACAAATGTGTATAGCATGTTCCAAGCAGATAGGCTTATAACACTTCTGGCAGCAATTTCTTGTCTTACGATCTTTTGACCTTGGGCACAATGAGCATCTTTGAATGAAGTCTTCACGATGATGTTTTGGAGGTAATTCCTTAGATGCCGAGAAATGTTGGATCTTCCTTTTCAAGTCTTTCCTCAAATGTGGGTTTGTCTTACGATGCTGAATGTGGTCCTCCACCAACTTGAGTCCCAATTCCTTCAGAAACTTTCGGCACCTGATAGCTGTTTGAGAGTTAGCCATGAATATATTGTATGCATTTATTCCTGCAACATTGAGTATGGTGTAGAAAACTGTAACTGGCCAACGTCAGTATTTCTGGAAACATTGTAGATGGAACACAACTGATCCACAGTATCTACCCTCCTTTAGTACTGTTATAAAAGGTTATAATCTCTGGCTTCCTTTTTCTTTTGTGCTTTCATCAATTGCAGCATCATGATGCATAGTGCTCAGTAGGACAACATTTTTACCTTTCTTGGGAACATATGAGGTCAGTGTAACATCCTTCTGGAAACCAAACAAGCTTGTGTATTCAGTTCTGCCTCTTGTGGCAATAAACTGAGGGGAAGTTCTGCCTTATTCTTCCTCAGAGTGCCAACTAATGTTAATCTATAATTCTTCACGAGATCAACTGCAAGTCCGTAACTGGTAAACCAATTATCCATCGCTAATATTTCTTCCAGACCCATTTATATGAGACACCAACTGTTTTACCACTGCTGCTCTGAATTATCTATTACAAAAGGGCCTTCTGGTTGCTTCCCCAAGTAGACCTCCATACGTGACACATAGAAAGTTTTAGCATCTGCCAAAATAAATATTTTTATGCCATATTTTGCTGGCTTGCTTGGCATGTACACCCTAAATGGACACTTTCCTCTAAAGGCAGCCAACATTTCATCTACTGTCGCATACTCTGAGATATTATAATTGGAGATACAATTATCAACAAATTTCTCAAAGAACTTCCTAAAAGCTGCAATCTTATCTTCTAGCCTTCTTTCAGCCCGAGTGATGATGTCATCAAACCTCATAGACCTCAGCAGGAAACGAAATCGCTGCAGAGACATAGTTGTCGGAAAAATCTCAATTCCTGTACCATCGGTTGACCAAGCATCTTCAATATTCATTGGTTAGCTCTAAAAACTCCTAACAGATAAATCAGTCCTATTGCAGCTTTCATCTCCCTTTCATCAGTACGTTTCTCTTTTGACTGATCTTTATATTTTCCTTGTTTACTGTCAATGTATATATTAGTGCAAGCTACTAATTCATTCAGAAGTTCTTGTGTGACAAACAAAGACCAGCAGTCCTTTACAGCATGCGCATGTCTTGCTGCTCCTTTCGGTCCTGGTGAACCCTGGTATATGTTATGTGCACGTGTACGCCGTTGACGGTGTGGAGGAACTTCTTTCCAGAGAGTTTTGTTTTTGCCAATAAACTGTTTTTCTGTATACCTGGTTGGCTGCTGCTGATCTTCATCATTAGACTCATCTGTATCTTCATCAGGTGAAATCTGCAACACATCATCTGCTTCAGCTCTTCCCTCTTCATCTGTTATTTCTTCTTCATCTACTGCTTCTTCCTGAGCCACTCCCTCTTCTTCCTCTTCAGATTCCTCTTCATCTGGTTCTTCATCAAGAAATAATCCTGTATCTTCTAAATCTAGCTCTCTCTCAACCATTTCTCTCAATTTTTCCATTTGTCTTTCGTAGTCCATTGTGAATCTGAAATGAAAGAACATAATTTTCTCACTTTTTATGTCACTCAAAACCATAGACTAACAAAAAAAAATGTTTGATCAATTGACAATAATATACAGTTTTATGTGAGAAATAATCAACCTTTCAGATATATTGATAAATAAGTAAAATAAACAATAATAAGAATAATATACCTGCAATAAATGGCATAGTGAATGGTGTGGTGGGGTCTGCTATACCCCAGACACAAATAACATGTGTCTACACTCCTCACTGGTCAGCAAGTAACTGAGTGGAGTTGTGCATTAGCTCAGTGGAGTGTGCTGAGAAATTACATGGATGGATAGCACTATCACTGCTGCCAGGCGTAAGATACACATATACAAACATCACCTGGGGTATGGGATACCCCACCTCACCACTGGAGGGTTAAAGAACCTTGTGTTCTAACACATTTGTTAACCTTTACTTATCTGCTTTAAATGTTATTATGTCTGTAAACTCAGTGAGAAACTCTTCCACACCCTCAATATCTTCTTAGAAATCAACATTGGCTAAATGATCCTTAAAAACCGGCCTCTCATCTTGTAAATCTACTTCTGAAAATTCACACATGTCCCCGACAATAGCAACTGAATTATCTTCATCAACCCAGTCAACAAAATCGACTGCTTGAGTACCCTTTTGATAGTTCTGAACTGAATCATTATAGCTTAGCAATTCCACCCAAGTATCCCCTGAACTCGATACATTGCTTATTGAAACCATACACACCACCCCCTTCAGCTTTTTGCTGCACTTTTCCACACACACCTGCCCGGGTTTTATGCTCATCTTTCACTCGAACTTTCACCATAGAAACCATACCAGGACCTAGAACCACATCATCCGACAAAATTCCCTTATAACACTTCCTATCCATAGAACATGTTCAGAATCCACCCACAAATTCTCATGTACCTGTACACCCGATGCATTACCATCATCCACTCTACTTTTATCCATTCCCTCATAAGGTACAAAAACTCCAGGCACTCCAACAGTTATACCGTGTACCCCTGTATGAAACGAGAT
>NC_089794.1:56951270-56968770 GCF_040412425.1 Macrobrachium rosenbergii | reverse complement strand
ATGAAAGCTAAAAACTTCTCGGCGTCAAACTGACTTCTAAAAAGTGCAAATGTGTCGTCCACATACCGCTTATAAAATAGTGGATGGTAACTAAGGGGACAATTATCAAGCATGTGCTCTTCCAGTGAGCACATGAAGATACTGGCGAAGATGGGTCCAGTGGAGAGCCCATAGCCATACCATCAATTTGTGAGTAAGAACAACCATTAAAAACAAAAACGGTGTCCCGCACTGGTAGATCTAAAAGTTTCTTGAAAACGTTCTTACAGAACCCACCAAAACGAGACTCATCCATAGGAAAAAGGTTATGTAAATTAATATCAATGGTCTGTTGTACAGGTACATTCGTAAATAAAGACTCGACATCGAAGCTTACCATAACAAGATCCGAGTCCTGAGCAAGAATAGTATTTTTGAACTCATATGAATTCTTAAGGCTGTAAGAATTTTCGGCCAAGTGGGCAAGCATGGGAACCAGATATTTTGCCAGTTTGTAATTAGCGTTATTATAAGACACTAAGATAGGGCGGGTAGGAACAATATCTTTGTGGGCCTTTGGTAGGCCGTACATTGAACCATAAGATGACCCTGAGCTGTATAGGGACTGATAAGTGTTCTCAGTGATAATGCCACGGTCTTTTAGGCTTTTCAGAAATCGATTAATAAGGTCCTCTATTTTAAACAGAACCTTGGAACGCAATACCAAAAAATTTCGGAAGGCAGAATGTGACCTGGAATTTTTACAATTTTGTGTCCTTAACCAAGTAACACCAAAATTTGTTAAATTTAAATTATATAAGTAATCCTTGTATAACACTCAGTTCTATGCCGATTCCATTGTTACTCTTCTCAATATGGAGATTTCTTGTAAACAAAATATTATTCATAAGTTGTCCACCACTAATCATACTCTCTTTCAAAGTGTTATTAACAAATTGTCTAACCTTGACCGTTACATCTTCATTTATCTCTTTAATAAATGTATCAGTTCCTTTGTTTTCCATGTCCAAGAGGTTCACGAGAGAAAACTACACAAAATAGGTGTTTCTATTCCAAATTATATAATGACAATAAAACAGTGTTAAATTTGTCCAATTTCTTCCTGTCGAAACGAGAGGAATTCCTCCTCTCTCTTCGTTTGGATCTTGCTTTACCTTGTTACAGACCCTCATTTGTGCAGTTCTTTGGCAGTCTGGAGTTCCTGTTTTCTAGATTGATCAACCTTGACCTCAACCTTGATGTTCCTAACTTTCGATCCAAAATTCAAGGCCTAGCACATACAACTTTTTCTAAGTTGTGTACGCACTGGGCTCCATTTTTTAAAAAGGAAGATATGAATATTCTCAAATCTCTTGCAAAAAACAAGGACATTGTTAATACCGTCCAGATAAAGGTAAGGGAGTTTTATTCTAAAAAAGGATGATTATATTACTCAAGTGGAAACAGTTTTAAATGATAATACTAAGTTCCAGAAGTTAGGAACTCCTGAATTTTCAACATTGTTTAAAATAGAAGACCGTATTAATCGATTTCTGAAAAGCCTAAAAGACCGTGGCATTATCACTGAGAACACTTATCAGTCCCTATACAGCTCAGGGTCATCCTATGGTTCTATGTACGGCCTACCAAAGGCACAAAGATAATGTTCCTACCCGCCCTATCTTAGCGTCTTATAATAACGCTAATTACAAAGTGGCAAAATATCTAGTTCCCATGCTTGTCCCCTTGGCCGATAATTCTTACAGCCTTAAGACATTTGTTTTCTTTTCTTTTATTGATAAAATTTACAATAGAATCAATACAATGACTTCATATACATTCATATATACAATATACACAATAACAATTTACAACATTTACAAATAACAAAGTATGTAAGCTTTATATCCTAACAGGAACTTTTTTTTTATTTCAGGAAATTTATTTTACAATAGCATTAAGTACATATGCTTTGGTAAAAAGGTTCTCTAATTTATTTGCATAAACTTTACTCAATATAAACTTCGTTTTTTACATTCTATTCTCTACATAAGCAATCAAGTTTGGGTCGTCTGTCAATAGGCCCAAGGATCGACCAAACCATACTCCTGCTACGGAATCTGATAGTAGCACCAGTGCTGTGTTTTCGTCTTTCTTAGATGGTGCCTTGAAATCCAATTTAAGAATCTTTAGTAAACTATCAGTTTCAATTTTACAATAGCTTTTTAGTATTGACCTTAACCAAATCAGAATGTTTTTTGACGAGGGACAAAAATAAAATATGTGCATATTGTTTTCAATATAACCACAGAAGAGACATTTATCTTCATTCGAGATTTTCATCATATGCAATCTATCTTTGGTATTAAGTATTTCATGAACATATCTATAAACTATATCTCTGGTCTTCTTATCAATGTACTTATTATTTACATACTTCCAGATCTGGGTCCAGTTAAAAAGCGGGTAGAATTATTCTATCTTTGTTTTATAGTCTTTACAGTTCATAAGTAACCAGTATATTTCTTTAACAGACACCTTAGGATAATTCTTTAAACGATATACCTTCCTTAAAACATCAGTCATCTCACTAAAATATGATGTGATAAAAATAGTACAG
Source organism: Macrobrachium rosenbergii (assembly GCF_040412425.1). Taxonomy (NCBI): domain Eukaryota; kingdom Metazoa; phylum Arthropoda; class Malacostraca; order Decapoda; family Palaemonidae; genus Macrobrachium; species Macrobrachium rosenbergii. Next base: position 56,966,171 of record NC_089794.1, on the reverse strand, counting down.
TCTCTATAATTTTTTTCAGTTTCCATCAAAACACTAGCTTTTATTTTACAATAGAAATACATAATTTCAAAACCATAACACTTATTTATAGAAATCTTGTTAAAAGTACTGAACAAAATGGCTTTCGATTTATGCAGAATATTCATCATCCCTAGCCCACCTTCTGTCTTTGGCAAAAATACAGTATTTCTTGCAATTGGTTCACAGCTTCCATTCCATAGGTGTCTAAATAAACTTCTCTGTATTCGTTTTGCACAATCCTGTGGAACTGTATATACATGTGACACATACCATGTTTTTACTAAAACTTTACCACTAATTATAATACATTTTGGGAACACTATCGCTTCCTATTCCTAAATATACCTATCATTTTGTTTATCTTACTCTCTAGATCACTCCAATTTAGATTAACACTATCGTTGTAAACACCTAGTATTTTACAGGAATCATGAAGGTAATGACAGTCATTTATTGGCCATGCTGATTTGTTTCTCCATTTCCCAATGCCTAAAATTGAAGTTTTATTTCTGTTCAGATTTGCACCACTTGCCTTTCCATAGTCTGTGATTATATTAAAACATTCTAATATTCCTTAGTCACTAGTAACTATGATAACAGAGTCACCAGCATATCCTAGAACAGAAACGTTTAAATTATTTGGCAAACTCAATGACATGTCGACAAGCTTCTTTTTCATCATCCTGTAAAAGGGTTCCTGGTAGATAATAAATAAAACCATGGATAATGAACATCCTTGCCTTACTGATTTTTTTTATGGGGAATGGATCAGAAATATTGCCATTTAAGCATAGTACACTTTCAGCATCTGTATAAAGCATTTATATTAGCTGAATGAAACTAGGGTCCAAAACAAAGTTGCTCATGATCCACAAGATCGAAAGCTTTAGACCAGTCTAGATTTATTAAAGCAGCTTGTTTATTATTATTATTTGCATAAAACATAATATCTCTCATAATGGAATTCAAGTTGATAATTGACCTATCATCTACACAACAAAACTGCTTGCGGGAAATGATTAAATGTAACATATTCATTATTTTCGCTACTATCTTAAAATCCACGTTTAACATCGTTATTGGCCTCCAGTTTATAATAAAATCTAAGTCTCCTTCCTTCGGCGTAAGCGTTATTATTCCTTTATTCATTTTGGAGATGGTCTTATATTAAAAAATAAACTTTACTAGGCTTACAAATTCGATTTTTATTTCCTTCCAAAACATTTTGTAAAACTCAACAGTGAGACCATCGATTCTATTCCCGGACTTCTACGGTTCTTCATCCCCCTCAATGCTTTCAATACTTCAGACTCGGTCACTTCTCAGGTTAAAATATCATTCTCATTCCTATCAATAACTTTATCTACTAAATTTAAAAACAGGCCTTGAAAAGACTTATCACATTTCTCTTTTTTAAAAAGCTTTTCAAAATATTCCCTTTTATTTAAAGTAATAGCCTTAGGGTTTACTATTTCGCTACCATCATCCCTCCTTACCTTATTTACATACGATTTAGAGTTTTTCTCCTTCCCTAACAGGTATGCTGAAACTTGTTCACCCTTTAATTTATCATCCACCTTTGCTCTAATTTTGACTCCTTCGCAAATTTCATTCTGAATACTATTTATTCTTAATTTCAAAGAGTTCACTAACGAAAACTTGTCTTTACTTAATACACCTTTTCCTATTTCTTCTTTTAACTGGTAGTTCAGTAATTTCAATCAGCCATCTTTTTCTTGGTTAATATGCTTTGAACATGCGATAAAGAATGATTTAAGCCGGGCTTTCGCATATTCCCACCAACACAGAATATTTCCAAATCTATCTTTGCTCGTCTTACTATTATTCCAAGTCATAAGAAAGTTGTCTCTTACAATATCTTTATCTAGAATATTACTATTAAGTTTACAGTACCCTTTCCCTGGCGAAGCTACATTTTCTCATTTCAAGGCTAATACTATAATACAATGGTCAGTCCAGCTAACAGGGATATTTTGAATATTTGCCACATGGTTATGCAAATCTTTTAAATAAAATCTATCCAGCCTTGAGCCATAATTCTCCCTAACATAGGTATACTCCACCTGGTGATGACATGAAAACCAAGCATCTCTAAGTTTCAATTTGCTTTTCAAGTTACAAAGGATTTTGATAGAAGTTCACTATCTGAAGTTGAGCAATCCCTGTTACAGTAATAGAATTCCAATCCCCACCCATTATGATATTGCTTATATTGTTCCTTAAGAAATATGAGATACCTGTATCAAATAATTTCTCCCTATATTTTTTCTTATTATTCCCAGCAGGAGCATACACATTTAATAACTGAATATCGACATTTGAGTAACGACAATTAACGCTCATAACATAACCATCTATATCATTTTCAAAACTCAAAACTTCATTAGATTTTTTATTAAAAAAGATAGCTATTCCACCCTTAAGCATTTGTGTATAATTAATCAAAACTTTGCAATATTTCTCAACATATTCCAGTTTCCCTTCCCCTTTTATATTGTGCGCCTGAACGAAAATTATATCAAGTTTATACAGAAACAAAGTTTATTTTAATTTGCTTATTCAAAGTATTAAGTCCATTTACGTTAATTGTAACTACATTTAATGTGGATGAAATGAATTTTGTATGTTATGTAAAAAAAAAAAAACATGCAATACTATGTTAAAGCATAATACAATACTAGGTTAATTTGTTTTAAGCTTCTTAGTACACTTTCCTGTTTCATCATCTGATGATAAGTTCGGGTTCATCCTTTCCATGTTTTGATGCTGGTCTTTCTTCAGCTTTATCTTCAGTTTATTGCCAGAGTCTGTTTTTGTATGCAGTGTTCCAACTCCTATATCAGCACTGTAAAATTCTGTTTGGGACGCTGGTCTCTCATAATCTGTTTCCTCACTATCCGTTTTTTCCTCTTCTTTTCCTTTCACTATATTTGCTGCTTCGTTTTCTGTAAATACCTCGTTTTCTTTATCATCCTTATGAATTTCAACATTTGTTTTAGACGTAAGCAAGTCACTGACACCTATTGGTTGGGAAACCTTAATTCCTGTCCTGGCCTTCCTTCGCCGTCATCATCCTGCTCGTATTCAAGACTGTCCTCAAAAAGATCCCTTTCGTCCTCATAATTTGGCCGACCATCGATTACCCCTCTCTCCAGTTTGCCATGAACATTTTCTTCCCTCCTTCATGCAGCAGTCCAAAGATTCCATTGAGACAAGATCTTCCTTCCTTCGTTTCTTTCCCTAGATCACTTCCAGCATTCCTTTTTGTTGTGCCTTCCCCAAGTTTTGTCGAGTCGTCTTCATCCTTTTCTTGCTCAGAATCATTTTGTGAAATATCCTTAACAATTTCTTCTGTTGTGCAATCTAATACCTGCTCTTCCATTGAATTAGGTTCCTCATCTCTGTCCTTTCCTTCGGTTACTATATCTGTAGTTTCATTTCCTTGGTTATCTCCGCTTTCCTCAACTGTTGCATTTTCTACATTGTCTTTATGCAACTCATTTGCGTTTACGTTGGTTTCATCCTTCCCTTCCGTAGGCAGGTGAAGGAACTCTCCTTCTTTAAACTTAGACCTTACATCTTCGTATTTGCAGTCTTTAGCCATGTGACCTATTTCCCCACACCTAAAGCATGTACGTTGCTGCCCATTGTACAAGATAGTTAAGGTAAATCCGAAAACCGTAATAGACGAAGGAACATTCTCTTTTAGTCTCATGCTGGCTGTCCTGACTCCCGTCAATAGCCCTTTCAATGGTCCGTAAGCATATTAGTTTTGCCTGATTCCTTCCATTTTGCCATATTTCGATAAAACCTCGATCAGCTTTTCACCTGAGAGTTCGAAAGGAGCATTCCTTATTGAAACATACGCAATGGATGTACTAAGATTCACAATCTTTACATTTTCCAGCTGATCTGAACATACCTCTTTGCCTTCGTAATTTTCCAGGAGATCATTAACACATTTGGTACCGCTTTAACAATTACTCTATTCCTGTTAATAAAATGAACTCCTATAATCGAGTTATGAACTAATTTCATGTTTGAAAATAACATTCTACTAACAGCATCCATAGAAGGGTATGTAGGAAACTACAACCCAAAGGAGTCCTTTCCCCAAGACGGTGTTGAGTATGACGTCATACTGTTACACTGAAACTAGTCACTGAAAGACTCAATAGATGGCAGCACCGTCGTCACCGTCTGCGCAGGCTCCCCGCCTAGGAAATGCTAGGGGCGGGGCAACCAATCAAAATAGGAAAACTTAACGAAGTTCTCAAGGTTTATAACTGCAGTGTCACTTAAAGCACATTCACTATGCTTACTTCAGCATTAACAGCACATATTCACCGATCCAACACAACATTTGCTCGGCGAAACTGCGTCTACAGTCCCAGAAATAAGCAAAAATGAACAGGAGCAGCAACAAAGTTGTTTACCTTATGCCCTCCTCAATACAGCCTCAAGAATTCATACGAGTTCAAAAATACTGTTCTTGCTCAGGACTCGGATCTTGTTATGGTAAGCTTCGATATCGAGTCTTTATTTACGAATGTAGGCTACCTGTAAAACAGACCATTGATATTATTTTACATAAGCTTTTTCCTATGAACGAGTCTCGTTTTAATGGGTTCTGTAAAAACGTTTTCAAGAAACTTTTAGATCTACCGGTGCGGGACACCGTTTTTGTTTTTAATGGTTGTTCTTACTCACAAATTGATGGTATGGCTATGGGCTCTCCACTGGACCCATCTTCGCCAGTATCTTCATGCGCTCACTGGAAGAGCACATGCTTGATAATTGTCCCCTTAGTTACCATCCACTATTTTATAAGCGGTATGTGGACGACACATTTGCACTTTTTAGAAGTCAGTTTGACGCCGAGAAGTTTTTAGCTTTCATTAATTCATTTCATCCTAATATTAAACTCACGATTGAACACGAGACTAACAACCAGTTGCATTTTTTAGATATTTTAATAATACGATCCTCTCAAGGCTTCTCTACTTCTGTTTTTTTTATAAAAAAGACATTCACTGGTCTTGGTACAATTTTTTATAGTTCGTGTTCGTTTGATTTTAAGTTTAATTCCTTATTAACCATGCTTCACCGAGCCTTTGCTTTATCCTCTAGTTGGCAAGCTTTCCACAATGAAATCACGTCCCTGCAAAAATACTTTAGCAGCAACTGCTTTCCCACCCACGTATTCTTTAAACACGTCTCCAAATTTGTAAATAATATTTTTGTTCCACGTCATCCCACTCCTCACGTTCCTAAACTACCTTTCTATTCTAGTCTTCTTTTTATTGACGACACAATCTTTTATAAAGAACTCCAATCTCTAATATCCCGTCATCTCCCTGGCGTGAAAATTAAAATTATACCCACAAACGCACCCAATGTCGGTGGCCTTTTCAGCTTCAAAGACCGTTTGGATCGTTTAATGACCTCTTGTGTTATTTAAAAGTTTACTTGTCCTCGATGTAATCGAGGAATCTATATTGGATCGACACATGGGTCACTTAAAGTCCGAATCGACAGTCATAGAGCTGTCAGCTATAGAACTTTCACTAAACTTTCAAATCTCGAATTTTCCAGCATAAGGGATGATGCCAATAAATGCAAATATTCTATTCAGCACAATAAGGGCAGAGCCTCTAATCACAAACTTTTAATAATTAATGAATCATTGTTTATTAAAAAAAAACTGGTCCCCACACTGAACACCCATGCCACGTCTACACCTCTTTATCTCTCGTGAACTGCCTCCATACTCAACGGTTGGTCCTTATTCATATTTTTAACTTTGCTTGTTTTAATGTAATTTATATTGTGTATTTTAATATTTGTCACTTAATTTTATTATACTAATTAGGAATTATTACTTGTAGCTTGAAAATGATGCCTGCTGGTTGGCTTTGAAACGTTGCAATTGAATAAATATGACTTTCTTGACCTGTTGGTGTGCTTCCCTGGTTTCCTTCACTGTATATATATATATATATATATATATATATATATATATATATATATATATATATATATATATATATATATATATATATATATATATATATATATATATATATATATATATGTATATGTATATGTATATATATATGTATATGTATATGTATATATGTATATATATGTATATATATATATATATATATATATATATATATATATGTATATGTATATGTATATATATATGTATATGTATATGTATATGTATATGTATATGTATATGTATATGTATATGTATATGTATATGTATATGTATATGTATATGTATATGTATATATATATATATATATATATATATATATATATATATATATATATATATATATATATATATATATATATATATATATCCAAAAGTCGGTGCCCTCATCACCTCCTAAGGATAGCATAGCCAGACCTTGGAGGCCCCTGAAGAAGTGATCTTGACATCCACCCAGAGAAGGTAGCCTCTGTGATCTCTGTCCAAGTAGACTAACACCTAACACTCTAGGCAGTCTGGAATACTAACTGTGCGTAACCTAATCTAAAAGACTATCAAATGCTCTAGCTGGTACACTCCCTGGTCACTTATCATATTTAACCCTTCAAGTTACTCATGTTCAAATTTATTGTCTGTATTATTCGTAAAGCATTGTGTAAACCATAATTAATTGCCTTTAGTTAGGTCAGTGTCATTTAATTTAGTGCCAGAGCTATAGGATAGTAGGCTATGTCAAAGATTTACCATGTGCCCATTGCCTAACAGTAGAGTTCCCCTGTCATCAGAGACAACCAGACGGAGTTGTATATACCGCTGTATAGGTTGGACTCTGCTTTAGTAAGTAAGTTTGCCAACTGAGTACCCCTCTTAGCAATTAGGTAGGTCCATTTAGCTATTGCAGTACCAAACACATCTCATGTAGGGACGCTAGCTGACTAGTTGGGATGAATACTTACCTAGCTAAGACCTACACGCCCGAAAGGGAGTGAATGCCTTTTCAAAGGGGGAACCTTTCACGTATTTTCATTCATTCCTCTTAGTCCACCAGATAAGGAATCAAAATTTCTTAACAAAAGCTCTTCTCAGCTAACTCCAAGGCTAGCTTTAATGGCGGGAAGGAAGATGTTTGCCCAGAACATGTAGGCCTGAGAACCGGCCCCCTCCATGTCACCTGACCTGGGGTAACACAATGACACACCTTAGCTTTCCCCCTTTGCGCCGCATCACGTGGTTTGTCCGTTAGTGCCAAGGGACGAAAATAGGTTGTAGGTAGACTAGGACCTTAACCCTTAAGTCCCTAACCATAAGACCTATTTTCCATACCCCCATTTTGCTGGCTGTGTGACTTTTTGCAGATGACTGATGCCTAGAGATTGGTACCTTCCATCCTTCTTCCCTGGTGGCAGCTAATGAATCCAGATGGCCAAGCCCCATATGTTCAGAGCTCAAAACATCAACAGGTATAAGGTACATCAGAAGCAATTAGTCTCCAAGCCAGTTCTATTTCTCTCCGTGAATTTCTCTCTTATATTTTCTGAATTTTCACTTTTCATTCTCCTAAACAAAGCCCATTTGTTAAGCCAAACCCTACCAACAAAAGCAGCCCATAACCTACCCCATGACTTGTCCTAAACACAATTTAATTCAATTCAGTGATCAGCATTAGATTATTCCCACCATAGTGTTAACCAAGGACAAATAACTTAAACTGATCCATTACCTCCATATTACATAATTTTTCATGTGAGAGAAATTCTTTGTACTAGAATGGTAATCCTGGACCCATTTACAAGGAGACCTCGATATTTTTCTGCTCAGTCGAATCAAATCATCTTAAGAGTACTGCCATTTTGATAACCAAGAAAGTCTGGATGGCAGCCGCCCATTGTGCAAAAGAGCCAGTTAACTGAGATTAATTCAAGACTTATTATGATTTCTAATTAGAGACGTGCTATTCACGTACTCATAATTTCCATTTTTTTAAATTTTGATCACCTGCTGGATCCTCAGTTCCAGATTCATATTTTGATTGCTTCATGTGTAAATAAATTCACTGTAACGTAACCAGTGACTCATTTCACATGGCGACCTACCACTCTCTAATTCAATTGTTGGAAATAAGGTAAGTAACCCCTCAGCTCTTCATTTTTTGTTACATCTTGGTGTCCTCTGTTAACTTATTGGTAATGTGTATATTAAAAAAGACCCTTGCATTCCTCCAATAAGACCCAAACTGTAAGAATATGTGAGTATATATGTATATATATAATATATATATATATATATATATATATATATATATATATATATATATATATATATATATATATATATATATATATATATATATATATATATGACCCGATCTTCATAGGTCATCTAGGGTTCTTAACATATGCAGGAATGATACGCACTGCTACAAGTTCACAATGCTTATATTTACTAAACTTACAGGAGGGCCCAACTGTGATTAAGCTAACTGGAAATTAAACTAATGGACGACACCCGATTTCCGAGGCGAGGTAAAGGACCGGCGGGGGCAGGAACGAAGGGAAACGCGACCGGCCCTACGGGAGTCCGACACAACAATCCCCTCTTCCTTCAGGTCAAGTGCGTGTCTCCCCCCTCAAGCTTCCCCCCCAAACCTTCCTCCTGGACACTATTGGTTGTTACGATAGATCTTAGGCCCATCCACCAATCGTGATCGAAATAGGTGACGCTACCTCGTAACGAACTTCTGGAGGGGGGGTGCCTCTTGGGGTGTTTTTGAAGGGCGAGGGGACGCCTGGCACGTTGACGGTTAACTTGTGGCGTGCCTTCGATACCCTCTCAAGGGAAGGGGAGGGATGACAACCCCTCCGGACGGGGTTACCACCCCCTCCCTGGATCTTTGCGTCCCGGCAAAGCTGCAACGTCCACCTTGTCCCCCCTCGAGCCTCGTCCTTCGAGGTCGTACCTACCTAACAAAAAAAACTAACTATCTCTAAGGGCCAAGTGACGTGTGTACAAGCCAAAAAGTACAAGTGAACTGAACACGCCTTACACCAATACAAGAAAATACTCCTTGATTTATGAAGAATGGAACAAAATTTCTTCTCTTCTATTTTTAAAAATCAAAATTTAGCATCTTAAACTTATGAAATCACACAAAAAAAAATTAAGATACTTCAACATTGTCCTTATCAATCATGACAACACAGCAATAAACTTTTACTCACATTGCATACATAATTGTCTTTACTGCTCTTAATAACCAAAAAAAAGATTTAGAAATTGTAATGCAACGACTCTGTGTCTAAGCATGGCATTTTCCTAAATAGACAAAAATAATAAAAGACAAATGGCACACATCAATCATTGACTTCTAAGAATATAATGAAATACATGACGAAGATAGAAAATTAAGCACAGAGATCTCATCACTTATGACAAGATAACATAAACATAAAAAACCATTAATGAACATCGTAAATCACAAAGGAAATGGTGGTATCTAGATTGGTATGTAAATTGCTGACACAAAATAAAGGGATGAAAAAATATAAAATAACAGAGAAAGGAACAAGCAATAGACTCAATTAAAAGATGTTATATAATCAATAAGCCACAAGACCAGAACTAAAACATAGAAATATGATACTCAGGCAATAACATTTACATTCAAAAACGACACAACAAATGATAAAAAATACTACATCAGACTTTGCAACCTTTTGTATGTTTCTGGTGTTAAGGTAAAACGTGGTTTGGCATTCACAACTTTGATTTTTGACTCGTTTGCTTTTACTTCCAATGATCTTTCACTCATGGCAAGGCTCGAGAGCTTGAATTATGCCCCCGATATGGCACCCAACTGCGCGCGTGCTTATTCTACGGGCTCTTCTCCCAGATACCCCGCCAATCCCGGGTAAAGGGGTACTGGTCTATTGGTGTAGAACATTAGGCTGTCTTCGCGCACCGCACGCAGGTGTGCCTTATTGTGTTCGCTCACAACACCAGTGCGGATATGTTGGATAACCGCCGTGTCATGTTTGATCGCTTTCACCTGATACGGCCCTGTGTATGCGGGTTCGAGTTTGTGTTTCGGAAGTTGCATTCTTTTCAGATAGATTTGATCCCTACCTGGATTGGGGAATCATGAGTCCGAAACCATTTATCATACCTCAACTGATATTTCTCATTGGCCCTCAACAGCAGGCGTTGTGTTGTCTGGAACACCTGACGAGTCATATTACAAAACCACACCCGGTACTGCTCCACCGTGTACAGTGGCACCTGTCGAGGGTCTAAGACCACCGAATAGGGCATCCTGATGTCTTGGCCGTACATCAGGAAGAAGGGCGTATCCCTAATTGAGCTGTTACAGGCGGCATTGATAGCCATCTCTGCCGTCTGCAACAAGGACGGCCAGGATATCGGATTATCGGCAACGAGATACTTTAAGAGATTAACAATCTCTCGATTATGTGATTCCACTAGACCATTCGTGGACGGCCGATACGCCGCAATGGTAACATGATCTACTTGCAAAAGGGCTGTGAATTCGCGCATTATTTCATTCACGAACTCGCGCCCATTATCAGATACAAGCGTTCTAGGACACCCAAACCGATTTACAAGGGAATGTAATGCTCTAGCCACTTCCTTTGCAGACTTGTCTGCCATAGCACACACATGCGTGAAACGAGTGAACGCATCCACGAACACACAGAAATATTTAGGGTGTCCTTGCACTGCGGGTAGTGGTCCTACGACGTCGATATGCACTCTATTCCACTTTACAGGTAGCAAAGGCCACAACCGGGCCTTTGGGATCACATGGTGTCTTTTGGCGATATTACACACATGACAACTACTTACAAATCTAGTAACATCCTTACGCATGCCAACACAAAAGAAATGTTCACGAGCTCTCCTAAGAGATCTCTCTATGCCTACATGTCCAGCATAAGGGCTAACATGAATCATATGCATGGCTTTCATTATCAAAGCTCTAGGAAGAACGACTCTGGCTCGGATGTCACCGGCCCTTTTCTCATATTTACACAACAAGACGTCCTCTTCGATGAAGAATGCGTCTTTTGACAAATGCACAGAACTCGGGAACTCGTTACCCTCTCCGCTCATGCAAGCCTTAACCTGGCTAATCCAGGCTTCAGACCCCTGACTTTCAACCAACTCTCTCACGCTCCAACCACAAAAATCAACCACACTTTCACTCTCCGGGCTTTTACTTTGGAATCCCCCGGACGGAGTTCCCTTCGCAGCCATGCTCCTGTCATCTCTACCACCCCCACTCACCTGCGAGTGCTTCCAAGATTCCCCTTTTCTATGCGTCGTGCTTACATTTGGTTGACTGTTACTACTTTGACTTGTCGGGGCGTCACTGGCACCTGAGTTGGCACGGTGGGTGCCACCAACGCCGCGAGGTTCTTTTTGTCGTTCTTCCTTGCGCTTTGCAGCATGAGTTGTTACATTGATGGTGTTTCTGGAGAGAGCATCTGCCACTCGATTACTTTTCCCAGGGATATAATCGACCTTTATGATATCGAATTCCAAAATTCGCTCTATCCAACGAGCTTGACGATTCGTGATATCGCCCTTCTTAAATAAGTACGTTAATGGCTGATGGTCTGTAAAAATCTGAACTTTATGACCCAACAAAAAGTAGCGATGTCTCTCCAGCATCCACAAAACCGCCAATGCCTCTCGATCGAAGGTCATGTAGTTTTTCTCGGCCCCTTTTAACGTGCGTGATGCAAAACAAACTGGTCTTTCTTGGCCTTTATCATCAATCTGAGAGATTACTCCTCCTATTGCAACATCACTTGCGTCAGTGGTTATGAAAAAAGGTCAATCAAACTTCGGATAAGCCGAGAGTTCGTCGCTCACCAAAGCATCTTTTAACTTCTGAAAAGCTTCTTCTTCCTTTACACCCCAGTTGAATACAGGTTGTTTCCTTAACGCATCTAACAGCCTTGCGATCTGGCCGAAATTTCTTATGAATTTTCGATAATATCCAGCGAGTCCGAGGAAGCTGGCTACATCTTTGGCATGCTCTGGTCGTGGAAATTCTTTAATTGCTTGGACCTTATCGGCACAAGGCTGAAGGCCTTCGGATGTTACGACGTGCCCCAAAAATTCGACTTCGGCCTGGAAAAATTTACATTTTTCTAGATTAATTTTCATCTCGTGACGTCTTAATGCCCTTAACACTTTTATCAAATTCTCTCTATGTTCTTGTACGGTAGCTCCGACTACAATGATATCATCTAAATATACAAAAACCCCAAATCCTATAATGGAAGCTAAAACTGACATCATTACTTGTGAGAAATGAGCTGGCACATTCTTTAGTCCAAAAGGGAGGAAATCATATTCATATAGCCGATTATTTGCTATAAAAGCTGTTTTCTCTTTACTTTCTTCATCTAAGGGTATTTGATGATACCCGGACTTAAGGTCCTAGGTGGTGAAAAACTTACTTTCCCTTACATCCAGCAAAAGTTCTTTGATCGAGGGCAATGGATAGGCATTGTCTTTCGTAATGGCATTTAATCACCTATAATCTACACATAATCGGTGAGAGCCATTTTTTTTCTTTACTAAAACAATGGGAGAAGCCCAGGGAGACTCGCTCTCTTGAATAATACCTTGCTCTTGCAACTGTTTTACTGTTTCCCCAATTATTTGTTTATCACATGCAGGAGTCCTATAGGGCTTGGTATGAATGGGGGGAAGGTCTCCTGTCTCTATTCTAAAAGGTAACTTATTAATCCTCCCCGGAGGCTCTTCTCTTAATGCAATTACGTCTGGATATGCTCTTATTATTTCTCCTACACAACTACGGTGACCCAAAGGTGTTGCTTTGGTAGCTATCTGCACTGATTTTATAAGCCTTGGTTCGCCATGACCTTGACTCTGAGAGGCCAAGGCCGACGCTGCAAGGTTGGCTTCCATTGGAGAGCATATCTCTAAAGTACACATAGATTCCCTACTTAACTCTATTCTACTACTACTTAAATTTATAAAAGGCACACTGGCTTTACCATCTATGATCTTAGCAACTCTGGGCAAGATGAAATCCGCCCACTTTTTATGAGGATTGATATACACTATAGACCCCTCTGCGAGCTTCTTCAACGGGATGAGGGGAAGTGAGTATAGGTGAGCGGGAGGAACTACCTCCCCCACCTCGGGGCTGGCAGGCACCTCCCCTACATCCCCCGTGGTCGTCAAGGCAACCTTGATGACCGGTTGACACTCGCCTACAACTGGGATGTTTCGGTAACCCTCTGCCCCTACGGGAAGTACCACCCTTATCTCCTTGCCTTCGCCATAGAGAGCCATGTCAAACTCACGCACAAACCCGATTCCCAATATTATGGGAACAGAATCCAAGTGGGTAGTTGGCACTACATAAAACTGGTGAGTTAACACTTGTCCTCCCAAGGATATCTGTTGCTGCAATCGTTGCAGCATTATGGTGTGACCGCTCACGCTCGTTAGCAATAGACATCCTTTGGATGCCATAATGGCACCAAATCACTAAGCGTTCTTCTATTAGGAGACACAGGCACCACTATCAACAATGCATGGAATGTGCCCATTTCACACTTACCCTCCAACACCAGGACTCGATCTCCCTCTCACTGGGAAGAAGCGAGGGGACACGTCTGTTCGTTTCCCCTACCGATACAGCTCACCCCGGGTTAGAGGTTGGTGTTGGGGTGAGGGGGAGTTCCCCATCTACTGGCTGACTGAGGGTGGCCCTATTCCCATAAGGCCCAATATGGTCCCGTTGGTCGCAGCCACCTGTCCTACGGGGGTTGCTTGAGGGTGGGCATTCGGTGGTGCGTGTTTTCTCCCTCTCCCGCGCTGGTTTCCCCTGCCTCTTGAGGTAGGGGGCACGGTGTCTCCTGCCCCGTTTTTTGGACACTGTTGGGCCCAATGGTCTGCAGCGCCGCACTGATGACAAGCCCCTTGTTCAAAGGAAGGGCATTGGGAGCGTAGATGACCCCCTCTCCCACAGTGCCAACAGGGTCCCCTTGTAGGAGCACCCCTCCCCCTTCCTGCAGCCCCTCTCCGCCTCTTTGCCACGGGGCCATCTTGACCCGAGCTGGACGAGGCAGGGGCAAGGGTGGGAAGGGACGTGGCTGGTCCTCCACCCTCTCCCCGCCTTTGTCTGCCCCGATCAACCAGGTCCTGAAGGAAGGGAATATATTCCGTCAACGGTTCTTGCCTGATTCTACTTTGGTTGAGCATCCCTAGTGCGGTATCGGGGAGGGCCTGTCCTAACATCCACCTGCAAAACTCGGCTCTCTTGGCCTTTGTTCGATCCTCTACCTTGACGATACTGTTGTAGTCTCCTTCTAGTCTGTCGACAAAGGAGGCCACTGACTCTCCTACCCTCATCGCAGGTTTGTACTTCGCCAGCAGCGCCGCCCGCTCTATTTCTCGGAGGCCGAACAGTTGTATCATCTCTCCTTTGAATTCTCCCCAAACTTCGGAAGGTTCCTGGTCCCATCTGGCCAGCTTATGGGCAGCATTCCCAACCATTTTCTGTTGGGTGAGTAGAATTCTTTCCTCGTCACTCCAACGCCGTGTCGCCTTTTCTACAATATGTAAGAAGGCCTCGAGAAGTACCCACCTCTGAGGGCGCGAACCATCGTTTCTGGCACATGCACCAGGACCGGCAATTTTCCTCACCGGCCTCCGCTTAGTTCATCCGTCACCTGGGGAAAGGTCGCGACCGAAGTTTCCGACGCATGTAGCCCCACTTGTCGCACTGGCGTCATTCGGAATTTCCGACGGTGCGATACTGTTCGAATCACTCACTGATGTCTGCTTGCGGC
>NC_089794.1:56923770-56943770 GCF_040412425.1 Macrobrachium rosenbergii | reverse complement strand
ATAAAATCGATTATTTCATTCACGTTAATCATTTCATTTTTAAGAAGCACAGGGAGCGATCGTAGCCGACATCTGTTGGTAAAACAGTGTGTGTGCATGTCCTAATATTAAGGAAATAAGAGTAATATTAATATTTCTTTTTAAACGCAACAATTGTTGTAGCATTAAAAGCGTCCATAACAAGGGAACGCATAGGGTTCTTATATTAGCAAAACAGAGAGGAAGGCGCGAAATTTTCGCCCCGCAAAATTTCTAGTGTAGGAAAAGTGTCAGTTGCAGACGAATAAAATTAGGGATTTGTAGCGCTAGCTAGGAATTTGCATGTGTGAGCTAGACCATGGCTAGAGTCTATTTCAGAATAGTTACTGCAAAGAAAATGTACATTTCTTGTTAGTGATAGATTTTTAAATAACGATTAGTTTACGGGAATCTGTATAGCGACATTCACATTTATATAGCCAAAATAAACTGTAGCATTGTGGTACTCACAGCAAGTGATGCATAAACTTGTCTCGGTGTTGGAAAAACAGTTCCCAGCGTTTATTTTGCATATTAAAGTATTAACGTAAAGTAAAGGACAGTGCTGATATTCAAAGAATAATAATTCATTTCGTATTTTAAAACCCGCATGTAGCAAGAAAGTGCAGTTTGTTTTGTTTTTTTCGCCATCCTTTCAACTCCAATTTCGTCCTTTGTCGCAAGGTGAGCAAGAATCCTCGATCAGCTGTTACCCGCGCCGATTCAGCCCTACAACGTTCGTTCATGAACGAACCTCTTCCCTGTGTGCTTAACGAAAATCGAAACGGTACATCAATTTGAAACGCCCCTTGCATACTCCTAAGTTCGCGAGAGCAAGCAGAAAAGTAATTCCATAATATATTTAATGTAATGTATTTTCACGACAATAATTTAATTTTGCTTAAGCGTATAATAAAGGGATGATAACTTCATAACAAATACGTGCCATTTCATATCGCTCACCGAGAGAGAGAGAGATCTTTTTGTCTTCCTCTTCCCATTCTCTCGCCTCTCGTATTGTGCATTTTTTTTTCTCATGGGACAAACGTAATTTACTTTATTTGGGGATCACTAATAAACTTTAAAAGGCAGATACAAAGAATTAGATTAATAACAAAACCTGAAATTTCAAATTTCTAACCCATTTAAAATCTTATTATATACTCAGTGCGAAATTTCTGCACGCTTGTGCTTAGCGGATTAATCAAGCAAACCCACCTTTTCTTTCCAAGTACTTCAACCCAGACCATTTAGCGTGCACTATAAAGTGCATATAGATTATATATTGTGACGTGTTCCATGTGATGTGTGGGAGTGGGTATATTTTATCTTCAGACTTGCATGTTGCAAGTGCCAAAACCATTGCACATTGAGGCCTACCTCATAGCCCCTGTCCTCATGTCAGGCAGCGCCTCCACTCAAGTTCTCATAACTAGCTAACCACTCTGTGTCACATCCAGTTCCATTTCTCTCAGTGCCACTAATCTTTGAGGCACTGCTGGGCCCCAATCACTGGAAGACTTATCTTCTCCTTTCTCACTTTCCTATCTCTTCCACTCTGTTGGAGTCTCTCATTTACCTTTCTACTTCCTATTTTACCTTCTGCCCAGGCAGAGTACCTCACCTTCAGTGCCCATTCATGCACTGACATCTTGCATTGCTCCACGGAGCGAACCGGCACCACAGTGCCACCCAACTAAAGCAACCTCTTATACATCATTGCACCTGTGTGGAAGAAACAGAGTGCCATATTACCGGGGTAAAAGTTTCCAATTAATACACTGCAGCTCCTTCAGGAACACCTCATCAACAGTGCATCCGCCTATAAGGACCATAGAGCCTTCAGGAGCACTCCATTTACCAGCGTATCCGCCCATAAGGACTCAGACTTCCTTCAGGAACGCTTTCCCCTAGTGTGACCCTTGCAAGGCACACTCCTCCACAGTGCCACTTCATTCAAAGGTGTCACTCATTGAAGTGCCACTAGTTTAAGGACACTTCCTCATCGTCACAAACCTTTTCCCTTCGGGAACACCTGGCATCCTACTCAGCACCCCTTCCCATCAGCAACATACACCGAGGAGCATCAATATTTCAGGAATATAGGGAAGGAGGATGGTCTTTCCAGCCAGGCCCTTCAAAGGTTTGTAAAGGAACAGATCGCTGAGAAGAGAAAGTATGAAGAAGAACAAAGACAGCAAGAAGCTGAGCAGCGGAGAGAAGAAGAAGAAAGAGAAGAGCAGAGAAGGCAGCAAGAAGAAGAAACAGAAGAAAGATGGAGACAGCATGAACTAGCTCTCAAAGACTGGGAGCTCGAGCTGGAGAGAGCCAAGAAGGACAGTGCAGAAGCTTTAGCAGCACAACAAGCATCTAGCCCCACCCCATCGGCCACAACTACCTCTCTGTCGACAGTCAATAACCATGTTGGAAAGTGGACAGAAGATGAGCCAGAACAATGGCTCGAAGAGATCGAATTCCTCGACACCTATGATGTTAGCCTGGCTGAGAGGGGACATACTGCTTACCAGCACCTGACGGTAAGGGTAAGGCCGCCCACCAAGCATTGGAAAGATCAACGAGGAGTATTATGGATGCCGGCCCCATGAGGCCATTGGTTAGGCATATGAGATTACTCTGAGAGGTGGAGACAATCGTATTCAGGTATGGCCAAGGACACGGGCTGGTCCTGGACCAAATGGGGCCTGTCACAGACTCTTGGGCTGGGACCCGCTGGTTCGAACTCGCGCTGCAACACCTTTGAGGATGTGTTCAACTGACCATGTCGAGGACCTCTTCCAGTGTGTGCCCGTCCCGGCTGTGTATTCAGTGGGATAAGCGCCAGCCACCCTCAAGGAAGCCTGCCACTTAGCTGGATGCTTGGGAAACGCATAACCCTCCCACGGCAGGCACCTTGCAGCGCAAAACAGTACCCCCCGGACACCTTTCAGCCTTCAATCGCCCCCGGAATGGTCCACCCAGCAGACCTACATGCACCATCAGCAAGAAGTACGGTCATGCTGAAGCAGACTGCCACTACAGGGACAATAATCAACCGGCAACAACCCTCGGCAGCCTACCAACAACCATCCCTCTTCCTCTCCTAATTCTGCACTAGCTTCTCCACCCACCGTCACCGCTGGGAAATCATCTTATCCCAGGGGTCCCTGCCGAGACTGTGGAGCTGCAGGACACTCTACTTCAGGGTATCCTGCATGCCCAAAACATGTGGTCGCTCCCAGGCATGTCCACCTGATTAGTACCACATCTCCTCTGGCCGAAAGCTCTCCAGAAAAGGCTCACCCTGAGCCGGTCTGGACAAAGTCCGCCACCATAGCCCTCTGGATGAGTCTAGCCTAATAGTAAACTTATCGGCTACTGCTTACACGGCTCGATATTGTTCGATCGACGGGCTGAAGTGCCAGCCGGTGTCTTCATAGATGAGGAAGTCAGGTGGATGGTAACCTGGGTAGACCAGCAGTCCATAACCGTGCCCACAGTCGAACCGGTGATCACTGACTGAGCATTGAGATTCACTGCCTGGGCGTAGTGAATCATCAGGCATGGAGTGGAATTCTACTTAGACGGACATCCTCTGGGATGCCCCCGACCTCCGCCATTCTATTGCCTGACTGCTTCCACCAGCACCTCCAGCACCACCTCTTCAGATAGGGACACAGCCCCTGTGACAGCTGTGCCCCCGTCCACCAATACTAATCAACCACATTTTGGGCCTAGTCCGCGGGTCTTGCAACCGGACAGCCACCCAAGAATCACTCCCTTATTCCAAAGGGACCGAACTAATTACCGCTGCAGGCCCTGCAATGTAAGGGGTCACTCCGAACAATGGGCAAAGTACACCAGTATGCTAGCCGCAGCAGCCAACTCCACTAAACTAAGAGGCCCAGTCCTCCCATTAAGACAGGAATCGCTGTCCAACCTCGTGCCAGGGACTCCGAGGGGTCTCGATCCCCCGGGTCCCCCTTCAGCTTTGTCTGACATTACTTCACTGCCGGTGCCCCTTGCCAGCACTTGTCAGTGCCAAGCCCATCCATCTTGGCGGATGCCTCGCCGCGCATGACCTCCCGAGCCGGCCTCTGAGTCCACACCGTGCCGGCCCTGAACATGACTTGGTCCTCCTACGGGAGATCCCCCAAATCTCACCACTGTGCTCATCGCACAGTGCGAACCTCCGACCCCGGATGTTTCTTCTTCCCACACTCTTCCACCTGCTGAGGATGACCCTCTAGCAGGCCTGGATGTTACCTCTTTTCTGGTCGACCAGGAACTGTCCGGCCAGGACGCAGACGCTGGTTCCCTTCCCATGACGGTTGTCGCAGCAGCCGAAGTAGGGGGCCAGCCCGTAGCCCTTGAGGCTGCCCCTGATCCTGCTCCTGACGGCAATCCAGGCTGTTCTTCAGAGTCAGTACCCTCATCGCCCCCTAGGAATGGTCTAGCCAGACCCTGGAGGCCCATGAAGAAGAAGAAGAAGTTGCGGAAGAAATTTACTCAGTGAGTCAGAGCCATAAGCTGTCTTGGCACTTGTGCCCATTGGCACAGTGCCGCTTCCATCTCAGAGCGATCCTGGCACCTGCCCAGAGAGGGTAGCCTGTGTTACCTCTGAGCCCGTAGCATTAACTATTAACCTAATTTTAGGTTTTGTAATACTAACCCTTTTCCAACTAACCTCCTTCCAACCCACTCTAGACTCAAACTGATATAGTACTTAACCATACATTGTGAATTACCTTTCAGGTTAAGCAAGTTTCGATTTGTTGTGTGTTAGTCGTAAAACGTAGTGCCGATCATAACTCAGTGCGTGCCATTCTTTAGTGCAAGTCGTGCAGTGCCAGAGTTGTGGGATAGTTGGTTAGGTTAGGTTAAGTGTACAGTGTGTATTTGTTCAGGTGTAGTTTTATCCCGTCATCATAGCTAGTTAGTAGATTTATTCATACTCCTTAGGTAGGTTCACTGTAAATTGTTTTCACCAAGAACCCCTCTAGAAGTTAGGTAGGTTCCTTTAGATGTGCAGAGCCACAATCCACCTAATGTAGGGTCACGGGCCAGTTGGGAGGAATTAGCTAAGACCCTCACACCCAAAAGGGTGTGAAGGGCCTTTTTTAAGGGGGGACCTGTTAAGAATATACCTTCCTCCCTCCTCTGTAGCTGCTATCTAGCTAACTTATTTAGAGGATATATTTTCCGTTAGCCTATAGCTGGCGCCAATATGGCGGAACTCCATTGTTTTCACACATAGGGACAGAGAACGCATGTTCCCCAGCCTACAGGAAATACCCACGCCGGGTAGAACAATGATTCCCTCTTAAACCCCCGTTACCAGAACACCTAGATTTCCTTTAAGATCGTACGATGCGGGAACAATACTCACAACCGCGTCTCCCCCATCGCCTGAGCGGGAGTAGCATTTAGCGTTTAGGAAGCCCTATAGGCATATCGAAATTAGGGGATGCAGTAGGATTTTATTCTGTCAGCCTTAGCCCTATTGCCCTTTCTCAGGATTTGTTGGAATTTTTTGACACATGGTTGCAGGTACGCTGGCCAGAACCAAGATACACCCCCCATGGCGAATGTGCTCGCTTTTCAAAAGCAGGGAGAGAGATCTTCACTATTTCGTCCGGAGCTGACGCCTTCCATCTCCGCTGGTGTGGCGATAGCCAACCACAGCCCATCCGGATTCAGGCGCCTCTATAACCATCACAGAGGTTCATACGCTGCGAGTCATCACCGCCAGCCCTGTCCCTTGTACTTAACTCTTTAATTTCCATTTCTTTAAACTTTTAACCTATTCCTCCACGAAACAATCTTCCCTTTGTCACAATCTTGCCTTTGTATCTCTGCCTTGCCATTTACATACTTCACCCGGAGTAAAGATCCCTATATAACAATCATTTATCCCTCCACCAGTGCAATCTAAGGGCTATTTAAGTATTTAAGTTAATTGAAAAAAAGCGTTAGTTAACTTTGGGTGCATATAATTACGTGTTCACCATTAACGCACACGCAGCTCCAATCCTCAGATCATATTTACGTGCTTTCATCAAAAGCACCTTCTAGGATACGTTATGTGTTGTATTTAAGAACGTATCTCCGTAATCTTCCGTAGGGAGACTCCATTTCCCTTAGTTTGAGCAGGTCTAACGAATCGTCTCTTTCAGGAGACACGAAACACGTGGTGCGATTGGAATCCTGCTTCGATACCTCGCCTGCCACCCAAATTGAATTTATACCTGGTCGTAGTTAGAGAAGTTCCCGTTGTGGCCAACTATTTTCATGAAGTATTTCCTCCATCCTGGAACACCATCATAGACATTACTTTCCACGTAATCAGGGCAGACTGAATGTAATTATTACCAATGAACTGATTATTGCAGACTGAATGTAGTTATTACCATTGAACTGATTATGGCAGAGACTGAATGTAATTATTATCATTGAACTGATTATTGCAGAGATTGGCCCCATTTTTATCCACTTGCCTGTTGCCAATGCTTGTCATTATTGTTACTTCGTGCCCTACCATGAATCTGTCCTCAGTGATTATGTCATGGTGTCTATCTGTTGACTTGCTAATGTTAATTTGCTAAGTTCAAAAATAAATCACTGTAAATTGGCAAACGAATTCTAAATTCCAATATGGCGACCTTCCACCTTAAATTATAACTCCAGGAAAATTCTGAGGTAAGTCTTCACTTAAATCCCCTTTTGTTTACAAACTGGACTCCCTTGGATTTTGTGGCAGCATCAATTATAATTTTGTGTGTAAATTCTCATCTCCCCAGTCCAGTCTGTAACAATATATATATATATATATATATATATATATATATATATATATATATATATATATATATATATATATATATATATATATATATATATATATATATATATATATATATATATATATATATATATATATATATATATATATATATATATATTTATATATATATATATATATATATATATATATATATATATATATATATATATATATATATAGTATATATATATATATATATATATATATATATATATATATATATATATATATATATATATATAGTATATATATATATATATATATATATATATATATATATATATATATATATATATATTTATATACATATATATATATATATATATATATATATATATATATATATATATATATATATATATATATATATATATATAAGTAAGTTGGGTGAGTCTCAGACTGAGTGATACATTCTCGATGGTGAAGGGAAAGGCAATTCATTGTCACACTACTTATTATCCCGACGTTTCAGGACAATTGCTATAGCCGCTTTTTCAAGGCTGCAATGATTTTCAAAATCGTCTTATAAAAAGTCTCATTAAAACATCGATATATACATATAAATTATAAGACAAATAAAAACGGGGGGAATAGGCACAGGACATACCTAAACCGTAATTGTAACAAGACAAACAAAAGTTTTCTCAAGAACACAGGAGGAGCAAGAAGGGACGAGAGAATAAAAACATAAACAAATGGTTAACCAATGAACAATTGTAGAGGTTGTTTGAGTTTTTAAGTGTTGGGACCCTCTTCTTTATGATAATAGATTCTAATAAATTGAGGTCATTTTCATATTGGGCTTGTCCTATTATAGAAAAATCTTTATAATTAATACCAGTTTTGCACATTTTTGCATGATTTCTTATATTTGAGTGGTCTGGATTAGATAGTTTACATCCAGTTCTGTAGCTTACACCTTTATGGGAATCTATGCGAATCCATAGTAGCCTCAAACTGACGTAATTCCCACGATCACATCCTGACAAACATATTTATAAACGATGTTCGGATGACAAGAGATGGCTAAGACGATCCTTGAATTTAAATATCGATCCGATAGTGCGTGGATTCTTGGGTATCAGTTTCAGGTCTACAGCTGGCACGTTCTTTGAAATATGGCAAGAAATTTCTTCCTAAAGGTGTTGTCATTTAGGTAGGGAAAATGGCGAACATTATTGCTAGTGAAGAGCCAGTAACGCCGGTCGCGGAAGCGTTCACTGGTTTTTCAATTTCTTTCGTTTGGATACATTCGGCTTCGTAGTTACAAGCATATCCAAAAAGCGCGAAGAATTCGAGAAGTTAAGAGGCCATTGTGGCTATTAGATTTACACACACACACACACACACACACACACATATATATATATATATATATATATATATATATATATTTATATATATATATATATATATATATATATATATATATATATATATATATATATATATATATATATATATATATATATATATATAAGGGCAAAAGTCAGTGTTTTCATCTATGTTTTTAAGAGCATTACGGGTATGTAGCCCTGAATATCTTGATGATGAAATAGATAAGATTAGGAATGCAGGCAAAAAATTGAAATATCCTGATAGTGTATTAAACAGCATTTGAAGGCAAAGACTATGTATCAAACCAGAAAGAACCTTACAACACAAAAAATTTGCTTGTTCTGCCTTATAATAATAGTATGAAAGATATCCCTCATCTTCTTAAGAATTTTGGTGTTAATATCGCATTTAAGAACAATACAATAATGAAAAATGTACTTACTAAGAACTCCCAGACAATATTAAAGGGTGTGTATATAAAATTCGTGTAAGTCTTAGACAACTTTTATATTGGCCAAACCGGGAAAGCATCTGAAAAAGAATTGAACAACATAAGAAATGTGTGAACATAATAAGGGAACAGTGGTATATTTGTACATGTTAGTGAGAACAATCATGCTATCAACTGGGGAAGGGGCAAAAGTGATTGTATATTCTAATAATGCACTGGAAAGGAACATCATTAAATCTATCATAAAAGAAAGCTACAACCATAATATGAATATCAGTCATGGGATGTATAAACTTGATCCTTTAATATCAAAAGAAATTGTAAATTGTTTAAACTTTTAAGGTAGGTAGAGATGTATGAAAATAGATTATCATATTTGTAAACACAGTACGAGGGTAGTAATGTTAATTAGTTTCAAACTCCGCCTCCATGACAATACCTGTCAGGTGTGGATCTGAGGTGGGTATGGTCTGTTTATCACAAATGTCCTGAGAGTCTATTGTGATTTTAGCCAAATGAGTTTTTAAAGGCCACCCTACCTCGACAATCGGCCCGAGTGGGATATAGAGCCTCTAACGGTTGTGTATGTTCGTCAGTACTGTTCTTGTAGTATATATATTTGTGACTTCTCACACTCTGTATCAGTCCTTCTTCAATGGCTTGGAAATAAAGTCGAAACCGGTCGGGACCTACACTCACGTTTCTTATTTTTCACCTGTGGTAATGTGTGATAAATGAATCACGTACAAAGTGATAATAATCATATTATATATATATATATATATATATATATATATATATATATATATATATATATATATATATATATATATATATATATATATTATATATATATATATATATATATATATATATATATATATATATATATATATATATTATATATATATATATATATATATATATATATATATATATATATATATATATATATATATATATATATATATATATATATATATATTATATATATATATATATATGAAAGTTATATAGCATATAGGATATATATATATATATATATATACATATATATATTATATATATATATATATATATATATATATATATATATATATATATATATATATATATATATATATATATATATATATATATATATGATATAGATATAGATATAGATATAGATATATAGATATATAGATATATATATATATATATAGATATATATATATATAGATATATATAGTTAGTTAGTATATATACATACATATATATATACTATATATATATATATATATATATATATATATATATATATATGTGTTCCTAAGAATCCTTAATCACCAAATGCTTCATTGAAGCTGGAAACAAAAACAGTGCAGTTTGGGCACTGCGTGACAATTGAGGGCGAAATGAATGTAGGCCCCTCCCTTAATCTTTATTCACCTTTCAACTTTCTCTTCTCGAAGCTATGCCTGTGGGAGACTTAGCTTTCAGAATCCTAAGCCGGGCTGGAGGTAGATTAAGAGAAATGGACAGCTGGCATGCACACCCAGGACTGAGTCATAAATGACACCAACCCCTATCTACCTGTGGTAACCTCCTGACCCCTGACAGAAATCATATGAGGGTCTTAACGATGGAACAAAAGAGAGACACATTGCTGGACGTGAACGAGACATATCTCCCCCTTCCATTTCTCCTTCAGAGAGCCATGCCCTACCACATGGTCCTATCTTTTAGAGACCTTTTGTTTTCTTACCAGCCCTTCCTCCGGCGCCCTCACTGAAGCCACCTGTTCTACAAGGTAAAGTGACCTGTTGCAAAGCTTCTTCCCGTCAGTCACACTGTTTTCATTCTCGTACTAAACTTCCTATTTCCATTTCTAAGTGCCAGTATTTCCATTATCAACCTTGCCTTGTTAGGTCAGTGTTACGTAAATGCCTGTGTTTAAGTATTTACCTAAAATTGTGTGTTCAAGGCTTCTTGGCACCCTCCATTTTACTGCATCCTTACTGGTTTTTACTTCGTGAATCTCTCACTTTACAGAGGGTTTGTTAGTCTTGGAAATCTCTCCTGACTGTGCCTTGTGTCAGCATCGTCACAATGACGGATATACTTTCAAGTTTTCCCAGTTTTAATTAACCTCTCAGGCCTTGATGCCTGATTAGTCCATTTTATCTTCTGATATTTCATTTCTTGTAAATACACGTAATTTTAAACTTACCCTAATATTTTTTTCTTACAAATACCTTGTGAGTAGAGCCTCACCTCATACAATTTCCCCCTTTTTACTTGATTTTAAGATTTCCTGAACCAAAAGCAGTCAGACTATACAAAAATAAAGGTAAGCAACGAAATCATTCATTTAGAGTCTATAACTGGCTCGTGGTAAGCATTTCCCCAGGAAAAACCGTAAAAAATTGCGTCCCATTGCTTTATGTCTTACAATATGCAAATTGCAGGTTAAATCCTTGCCCCCTTGCAACTTGCCATATCAGCAACTAGCGAAGTTAGGCTGGGTGCGAGAGAAAGAAATGAACATTTTTGCATAAATTCCACATGCACACAGTCAAGGAGTTCCACACAGTAAGTATTTTTATTTTGTGTTAGGATAGGAAGCGAAATTGTGACCGAAAATAGAAATAGGGAAACATTAGGCAAGTGCATGCAATCCACTCATCGAGAAGAGAGAGTTAGTATCCGTTGCAAAAGTTTTGATAGCCCCTGCATGGGGGCTTGCTTTTTTCACACAGGCAAACTAGGGAATTATGAAGCGTAGGAAATAAAAAAAAAAAAATGGAAATACTAGGTCTATTTTCCTCCTTGTATTATCCAGACAATTTGTCGTCTTGGAATAGTTAGGCACTTGTTTTAGATCACACATGAGTCAATCAGCAAATTTCCCTATCGTTGGAATTCAGAGAGTTTAATCTCTCTCTCTCTCTCTCTCTCTCTCTCTCTCTCTCTCTCTCTCTCGTAGAGGTTAGGTAGATTAGAATCCTCAGGCAAACACTGTAGAGTAAAATCTTAGAAAGCGTAAAATCTGTTTGCTTTATATTTTATTTGTGAACATTCCTCCGTACAGCACAGCACGTTATAAATTGTTTCATTTCAAAGCATTTCCATTCAATAACTGCCTGCTATTTCATTCATAAGCGTAAGGAACCTTTTTTCCTTTGTTTGTTTGTCGTTATCATTTGTTTTGCTCAAAAAGTCCTCTGTGACCAGGTGGTCTTCAAGTCATTCCCAAGGAAATTTTGGGTAAGCCTAAGAAAATCTTTATCTTCTAAACAAACCATAAGTGGATTAATCTGTTTGTATAAGCAGAGTCAGTCTCGGGAAAATTCCCACGCTGGTCATTGCCTTTGACCTGGCTACCTTGAGCTGTCAGCTGCACATACCCTTGACTTAGGCAAACAGTGTCTGTGCATAATAGAGTTCAGTTTTGCGCTTATATTAGGATTGGAGGAAAAGGCTCTTATTAGGGCTGGCAAGATACATTTATCAATGTAACTTGGAAATAATATAATTTTAACTTACCTGTCTCTCAACGATGAATTTACCACTTCTATAAAAATAAATAGAAGTGTACTACTAAAAACGGCTGGCTTTCTAACCCACCAATTTGTATCCGTACGTAAACCTTTCCCAACCCCCCTGCTCAGGTTATCAGTGTCTCTCCATTTTTTTAGGTTTACGCTACATTCTTTATTTGTGTTTTTTTTTTTTTTTTTTTGTGGGGTTATTATTCTAAGAGTGTCACGGCGCTCACTGAGTTCCCGAACCTAAACCATATCGGGACTCCCCTACAAAGGAAATATTTTTTTTCTTATCACAAGAAAACCCAAATTATCAGGAACGGGCAAACTCTCCCCGAACCAAGCCTTAAGATTCATGCAACAGCCAGCCAAAAAATTCCGCTCCCTGTGAACAAATCACGTCCTATGAGGTGAACCAAAAAAAAAAAAAAAAGGCAACATCACACAATAGCCTGCCGAGTCCGTGCATGAAATAGAATACAATTTACATCTTTCGAGACATTAAAATTCGTTCATCAAGAACAAACTGAGTCTTTCAAGACATTAAAATTCGTTCATCAAGAACAAACTAAGTCTTATTCAGACATATTAAAATTCGTTCATCTAGAACACACCAAGTCTTATTCAGACATATTAACTTTCGTTCATCAAGAACAAACTTGGGTTTTCAAACACCCTGAAATTTGAGTTTTTTCCGACATACAGATTTTCTAAAAGCTCACACCATATAAGCATTATCTCAAGTTGTCACCGACATCCAGAACCCAACAAAACGGGGACTTTAAGTTCTATGTGTCTGCTGGAAAGGACATGGGATTGTCAGGACAAGCCCTGAGGGAGTGGGTCCAAGAGGGAATAGACGATGCCAAGGCATAGAGAGAGGCCAAAAGAAAGGTGAAGAAGGAATAGCAAGATAGGCTAGATAAACTAGCAAAGGAAGAGTAAGATAGGCTAGATAAACTAGCAAAGGAAGAACAAGAGAGAAAGGAGAAGAAGGATGAGCAAGATAGGTTGGATAGACTTGCAAGGGAAGAACAAGAAAGAAAGGAGAAGAAGGAAGAACAAGATAGGCTGGATAGACTTACAAGGGAAGCACAAGAAAGAAAGGATAGGTTCGAAAGGAAGGAAAAGCAGTGGGCCCATGAGCTACAGATGGCCCAAATTGGCACTACCAGCTCCACTCCAGCCCCTGGTGCATTCGCCCTCACTCAAGTTCATACCCTTATGCCCAAGTGGACTGAGGCCAAGCCCAAGGTGTGGCTCGATCAGGCAGAAAGGGTCCTTAATGCCTACCCACTCCCTCCCGCTGAAGTCTCCCTACTCATGGGAAAATTCCTCGGAGGGAAGGGTTTAATTGTTTTCAACGCCCTCCCTGAAGCAAATCAAGGGAAATGGGTGGAAATGCGCCAGGACATCACAAAGGCGTATGAGATCACCCCCAAATGCTGTAGATGACGCTGGAGAGGCCAGATAAAAGAAGCAAGAAGATCTGGTCTGACTGGGCATATCAATCAGATATGGCCCTCTCTAAATGACTAGAGTCCCTGGGAATCTCCACCGTCGAGGACATCCTCGAGCAGTTCAAGATTGAAAACTTTTTGTATTACGCCCCTTCACCCCCAGTGACCCAAGTGTGCGAAAAAGCTCCCACAACTCTAGCAGACTGCTGTCACCTCATCGACACATTGGACACCCATCACGCCATGCAAGTTCACTGGGAAATAAAATATGCCCTCCTTCTTTCACCTCCGGCACCCCTCTGCCCAAAAATGGGCACTCACAGAAACCTGTTGTGTGTGGGTTCTGCAAGAAAGCCGGGCATTCCACCAAGCAGTGCCAAAACAAACCCTCACCTGGGAATCCACCAACTAACAAGCCTGCACCCTCCACTGGGGCAGTGCCACGAAGGGATTACACCCAGAGCTATTGCATGGCTTGCAAAGTCTATGGCCACTCTCCCACATGGGCAAAATGCCCTAATAATAAATCAAGTACTTCCGCCATTGCCTTGGCAGTTACAAATCCCAAGTCCTTAGGCCCTCCAGCTGAGGGTCCCATATATGTGGCACCTCCTCGAGGTAGCTACCCAGCACGCCAGGTCAAGGCATTTGATGACTCTGGTGCACTAATTTCCTTGTAAAGAAAGACAAAGTTCCCTATGGAGCTATCTTCAAGTGATGTAAACTCGTCACAATTGAGGATATCAACCAATTTAAAATGATACTCCCTACTGTTCAATTGAGAGTCACAAGACTTCATAGATGCAAGATTTGCAATCTTGCAGTAGCAAGCTATATTCCTAGAGGTTATGACATCCTCCTGGGACAGGACTTCTAGTCCCCATCTAAGTTACAGCAATAAAGAGGTCCAAATCCCACAAATCATTCATTAGGCATCAGTAAGCCTCAACTGCCAACACTCATTACACTGCCAGTGCCACCTAAGTATGATGTGCAGTGGTCCCCTCCATCACAATCGATCCCAGATCCCATTCCAATGCCAGGCCTTGCCCCAGTGCCAGCGCCAGGCACCGAACAGATCTCCCTCCAGGAGATCCCAAACTCGATTCTCAATCTCTGCCAGTGGCACTTGAATGCACTGAGCAGTGCCAAGCTCCGTCTGTCCCAAATGACGAGCAAATTACAAATCAAATAACAGTGCCCGACCCTGCCTTTATGCCAGCTCCAAAGCACGCCCCCGATCTCCATTCAAGAGATCCCAATCAGGATCCCCTCTCTTCTCTCAGCCTGGCTCCGTTACCAGCGTCGGTAAGAGAGACACATTCTTCCAACCATAGCGGAAGCTCAACTGAGGGTGCGGCCTTGCAACCTGTGCCTGAGCTGGTCATGGTAACCTGCGAGCCTGTCCCGTCCAACGATACCTCTTCCTCTCTTTCCCGGTCCCCCGCGGACACAACCATGGGTAGAAACGGAAATGAATACCCTGCTTCGGCCGCCAAAGAAGCCAGCACAGGTGGCACTCCTATGTCCTTCTCGGACTCGGTTCGACCGATTCTCCTACCAAGGAGAATCATCAACCAAAAGAGATCTGTGGCAGAAATCACGGGGGTAGGTAACGTCAGGTAGCTTAAAGAGGACTGCTGAACTCTCTTGGCACCAGTGCAAATTTGGCACAGTGCCACCCTTTTATCCTACAAGGACCTTGGCACCTCTATCCAGAAGAGGGTGTTAGGTTTCCTTACCTAATTATTTTTCTTATCTTATAACTGTGATTTATTCTTTTCCTTTAACATTTTTCCTTTCATTATTTTATCCAGTTAATCATATTATTTTGTGCCTCACAAAGGCTTATATTTTACCTTGTTCCCACTCTGCCAGTGCAGAGTGCAATTGACAGACATGCCAATTTTGTAAGTCCTATGAATTCCTTTTGAAGCCCCTTGAGCAAAAGAATAAACCTAAGCCAAAATTCGTAGGCTAATGAGTATAATTTCGGCATATTGATCATCATTTTCCTTTATCATTATCATTTGCCTTCTTTGTTATTCCCTTGTAATTTAAACCCTGAGCCCGTGGATTAGCACCATTGACTTCAGTGCCACGTTTGGCACTGTGCCATCAACTTAAGTAACATGGCGACATCTAACGAAGACCATGTATATTTCATTGTAATGCCTCCTCAAGGCAATCTAACTGCATGTCTTTGAGTATAACAACTATTAAAAGTTAAGTACATGATTATTTTAAGACTTACATTAAGGAAATCACTTACAGTTATTGTGTTTAATATTTACAGTAACTTTCTTATATTTGTAACTGTTCCTGTTTCAAAATAACAGTAACTTACGATTTATCTCATTTTAATCCTTATGAAAAAATTCACTCATTTATTTTGAAATTTACCTTAAGGAGGTCAATTAAAGTTAGTGTATTTTTAATACTTGCAGTAACTTTCTTATAGTTGTAAATGTACCTGTTTTAAAGTAATTGTAATCTAAGGTTAAAACCTTTAATTTTTCCGTACTCTGCCACTAACATAAAATATTGAACTCTTTATTAAGTAACTTTTCACATATCTCATATGATGCTGAGAGATTTGGATTACTAAATATATGTGAGTGCCGTTAACGAGAAAATTAGAGTAATATAAAGCATTGGTCTGCTGAATCCTTGGTTTGTTAGACATTCGCACCCGACTGAAGGTGCGAGATGTCAACTTGGGTGGGGAGTTATCATATTTTCCCAAGAATCCCAGACATCAAATGCTTCATTTAAAGCTGGAAAATACAACAGTGAAGTTTGGGCACTGCCTGACAAGGAAGGACAAAAGGAATACAGGCCCCTCCCCTTAATCTTCTAATCACCTTTCAACTTTCTCTTCTTGAACATATGACTGTGGGAGACTTTGCTTTCAGAATCCTAAGACAGGCCAGAGGCAGATTAAGAGAAAAAGACAGCTGGCACGCAAACCTGGGACTGAGTCATAAATGACACCAACCCCAGTCTACCAGTGGGTAACCTCCTGACCTCTCACTGAAGGAACAAGAGAGAGACACATTTTCTCCTTCAGAGAGCCATGACCTACCATGTGGTCCTATCTTGTAGGGACCTTTTGTTTTCTTGCCAGTGAAGCCCTCAGCCCTTCGTCCGGTGCCCTCGCTGAAGCCACCTCTTCTACGAGGTAAAGTGATCTGTTGCAAAGGTTCTTCCCGTCAGTCACACTGTTTTCATTCTCGTACTAAACTTCCTATTTCCATTTCTAAGTGCCAGTATTTCCATATCAACCTTGCCTTGTTAGGTCAGTGTTACTTAAATGCCTGTGTTTAAGTAATTACATAAAATCGTGTGTTCAAGGCTTCTTGGCACCCTCTCTGCTCGTCTTGTCCTATGTATATTTTACTGCGTCCTTACTGGCTTTTAATTCATGAATCTCTCCCTTTATAGAGGGCTTGTTAGTCGTGGAAATCTCTCTTGACTGTGCCTTGTGTCAGCATCGTCACACTGACGGGTATATTTTCAAGTTTTCCCAGTTTTAATTAACCTCTCAGGCCTTGCATGCCTGATTAGTCTATTTCATCTTCTGACATTTCATTTCATGTAAATACACATAATTTTAAACTTACCCTAACGTGTTTACTTACAAATACCTTGTTAGCAGAGCCCTTAGCTCAGATAAATTCCCCCTTTTTCCTTGTTTTTAACGAGTTCATGAATCAACAGCAGTCAGATTTTATACAAAAATAGAGGTAAGTAACGAAATCATTCATTTAGAGTCTATAACTATCTCATGGTAAGCATTTCCCAAGGAAAATCAAAACACACACGCACACACACACACACACATATAATATATATATATATATATATATATATATATATATATATATAAATATATAGGTTTTACTCAGTTTCACTGGTGGAATTATCTAAACCCTGGACGTCTTCCCTAATGCAAAATACTAAGTAAACTTCGGGGAATTTCATCGGGATTTGGTATCTTCTGGTAATATAATAAAAAAATATATTCCTAATGTTATATATATAATTTTTTGTGCCAACAACATGAACTTTTTTATTTTTCAGTGAAAAATTACGATTCCCTTGTTTCTTCAAGAAAAGCCGAAGACTTCGTTTAATTTTATCCATTGGAAGTATTTGTTATAGAGACGGGGTGAGTAAGAGGCAGTGTCTGGTTACTTACTAATTTAATGTCAAATTTCTGACAAGATATGGACTTCCGTGAACGGAAAGGTAGCATCTAACATCAGAGCAAGACAGGCATAATTTTGCAGTCAGGTAAACAGTTAACAATTCTTTGTACGAAATAAGGAAAGTTCTCCATTACATATGGTTCGAGAGCTTGAAGCATTTTACATTACCAAATGGTTTTGGTTTTATAAATGAGATACTGTAGTTCCTGAAAATACATGAAAATCATTGCTTCAACAGTTTTTCTTTGATTTATGTTTTCTGGGGAGACTCGATGTTCTGCTGTGGATCAAGTTTGTTGCTTTGGATGGCAGATGCCTTGAGGGCCCAAGCAGGGTTCTACAGTACTCGCCAACAAAAAAAGAGACTCGTGGAGATGGACTGTCGTCTGGAATGTATACTGATTTCAGTCTGTCTATCAAGACCCAGGTAGCACTTGCCTCTACGCTGCAGGATTTGGTGAGTTCCAGAGTAGCAGGGGGAGATGGGGGGGCCGTTGTGCATAATTTCTTATAACACATATTTCTTATAATGTATATTTGTTTGCCAGTTCTTCTGAGACGTATGCTTTTCTGGCTGCGTCTTATGTTCTTTTTTCTGGCATGATTTGTTTTAAAGCTCTACAGACGTCGGAGGGGGTGGTTGGTTCTGTTGGGTTCTCGAAATAAGTCTGCTGGTATTGCTAGTGACTGTTCATAGAGTGCTTCTTCCGGTGATGCGTTAAATGCTGTGTGTAGGGCCATTCTCAGTCCAAATAAAATCCACAGCAACTCTTTTTTTCCACCTCCCATCTCGACATTTGGCAGTAAGCACTGCTTTCATGGAGCGGTGGAACCTCTCTATCATATCATTTGCTTCTGGGTTACATGCTGCCGTGTGTTTTATTTTAATCCTGAGGATGGCGGCGAGGGAGTTCCATGGGCCGGACGGGAAGTTAGCCCCCCTATTGCTGGTGATGTACTGAGGGACACTGTTCTGGATGACCCAGTTTATTAAAGTCTGTGCACAACTTCCTGCTGTCTGCTGTTTAACAGGTATTGTGTTAGGTGATCATTGAAGAGTGAAGAAGTATCTCTACCCCTCAGATGGGGTAGGGGTCCTACAATGTTGATGTCAATGTGGGCAAGGTGTCACTCTGTTGTATTGAGTTGTCTTATCCCTGACTCTGTATGCCTCGTGGCCTTGGATGTTTGGCAGGGGAGACACTCTCAAGCCCGTTTCTTGATGTCCAACTTCATGACAGATGACACTGCTGCTGAGCCGACCAATAGTCCTCATTTTTGGTGAAGTTGTGGACCAAGGGTTGATGGTCCATTTACACCTTGAACTGCCGTTCCTTAGCATGTGTCAGAAATGCTGAATAGAGAGTTGGACTGCCAGCAACTCTTTGCTGAGCGCGGAGTATTTCTGTTCAGATGGAGATAGCTTTTTGCTAAGGAATGCGAATGACTGACGACCTTCATTTGTATCCTGCTTGAGTACCTCGCACATCACTGTGTTATTTGCATCAGTTGTCAGGGTTAGGGACCTATAAGATAGTGTTGCTGTGGAACTCAGGGCTTTCTTGGCTAATTGAAAAGTCATCTGTTGTTTGTCAGACCAACATAAAAATTTTGCTTTTCCCTGTAAGCATTCATGTAAAGGGGACATGATTTCAGGTAATAGTTGATCATGTCAGCAATTTATTGGATCGTTTTGATGGTGTTTGGCCTTTTAAAATCAGTGATAGCTTGGACCTTTGTCAGGAGGGATTTGACTCCTTTGGGGGTTATTTGATGGCCTAGAAATTCTACTGTACTTCTCACCCATTCACATTTCACTAAGTTTCTCCAGGACTTGCTTTTACATCCTTTATGTGATGTTGATAGTTGGGGTTGAATATCAGGATATTGTCAACATAAATGATGCAGCAGGTCAATTCTCCCAGTATCTCATCCATGAGGCACTGGAAGGTCACACCAGCATTTCAAAGGCCAAAACAACTGTAGTTGAAGGTGTATGTCCCAAAGGGGGTTATGGTAGCGGTTTTTTCTATATCTTCTTTTGCTACCAGGACTTGATAGTACCCCTTCAGCAGATAAATTTTTGTGAATACTTTGGCGCCTTCTAGCTGGTTTGTTATGTCAGCGATGTTAAGGAACGGGTATCTGTCTGGT
>NC_089794.1:56916270-56918770 GCF_040412425.1 Macrobrachium rosenbergii | reverse complement strand
CCTTTTGTAGAACAGCGGATGGTAACTCAAGGGGCAAGTGTCTAAAAAATGCTCCTCCAGGGAGCACATAAAAATGCCTGCAAATATGGGCCCTAATGGAGAGCGCATAGCCATACCATCTATTTGAGAGTAACAATTGTTATTAAAAATGAAGGCAGTGTCCTGCACTGCCAGTTGCAATAGTTTCTTAAAATCAGACTTATTAAAATTATTAAAAAGATAGTCGGTTTCAGGAAAGAGTATGTTGACGATAATTTCAAGTTTCATTCACAGGTACGTTGGTAAACAAGGACTCAACATCATAACTGACCATAAAGAGGTCTGAGTCCTGGCTAAGTATGGCTTCTTTGAAGTGGAGCGAATTTTTTATATTATATTCACCCCTGATAGAAAAGGGTTTTTCCATTTTAATGTCTCCTTTGACAGATATTCTGAGGGATGATGTGCAGTTTGTTTGGGGAGAGCGACAGCAAGTAGCATTTCAAACCATAAAAGATACTTTAACAAATCCCCCAGTGTTGAAGTTTCCAGATTTAGAACGTCCATTCACGTTAGTTACGGATGCTAGTAACGTCGGGATAGGCGCATGCCTTATGCAGAAATTCGATGGAGAACTCCACCTGATTGCATTTTACAGTAGGAAGTTTAAGACACGAGGTAGTAATGAGCACCTCAGGTCGGTGGTCGATAAGGAGGCGTTTGCCGTGGTATCGGCCCTTGTGCATTTCAAAATTCCGTTATTAGGTACTCAGGTAGAGGTTTTAACTGATCACAAGCCGTTGGTGGATCTTTTTAATAAACCGGATCTTTCACCCAAAAGAGCCTGGTGGTATCTAACAATCAGGGATTTTGATGCTAAAATAAAGTATATTGAAGGTAAACAGAATGCTGTAGCAGACGCCCTTAGTAGAAGTTTTTCTGACGAGCAAGGTACGCATGTATGTTATGTATCGGGAGATAGCATCGACTGGGATATTAGTGTAGTAGAAAACAGACAAGATGAAGATGAGATTTTGAGAGATGCAAAAGCGTTTCTTAGAGGGGAATTTGTTAAGAAGGGATATAGGTTGCCTTTTGCGGGGCTTGAATTAGAGGGTAATGTTTTTGTTAGGAAGATTAGATACAGACTGAGAAATAGTGAAGATAAGGGCAATACAACGCAAATAGTTGTTCCCACGAGCCTGGTACCTACGGTGTTAGATATTGTTCACAGTAGGTCTATCACTCCTCATCTAGGGATTGAGAAGACGTATCAGAACGTAGGAGGACAGTTCTTTTGGAAGAATATGTCAAGAGATATAGAAGACTTTGTTAGAAGTTGTTCAGTTTGTAACACATGTAAGCCATCTAGGGTCGTTTCATATAAACTGGGTTCATACGTGATTCCTACCAGACGGGCAGCAAGAGTCCACATGGACACCTTGAGTAATTTCTGTGAATCTAATCATGGCCATAGACAACTGTTGGTGGTCGTTGACGAGTTAACTAGGTTCGTAGAGATTTTCCTGTTGAAGCATAAAACAGTGGAGGAAGTAGTGATTGCGTTTTTTAATGGGTATATTTGCAGATATGGGGCGCCAGAAGTCCTAATCACAGATAACGGACGCGAATTTGTAAATCGTATGATGCAATGTCTTGCGGACGTAATGGGGATTAAGAAAGTTAACATTATTCCATATACACCAGAAGCGAATGGCTTGTGTGAACAAGCAAATAGAAAGGTCATTGAAGCTCTTAGAATGACCATGGGAGGTAATGACCCAAATTGGGACTGCTGTCTTCCACAGGTCCAACATAGTATAAATGCTATGTTTAGCGATACCACTGGAATGTCTCCCAATGAAGCGCTGCTTGGATACCCAGCGCGAGGTGCGTTTGAACTGTTGCCCATTCCAACAGATGATGAGATTGTAAAATCGCTGATTTCAACTGCGAAAGAGAGATATGTGCGCCTTGCTAAGAATCTTGAGGTGAAAACACGAGACATGGTAGATAGGAGTAACACAAAGCCAGATAGAGTCAAAGTGGCTGTTGGAGATAGGGTTTATTTGAAGATAAATTTCAGGAATCAGCTGAACTATAAGCTGGGTCCTAAGTTTGAAGGTCCGTTCCGGGTTGTTGAAGCAAAGAAGGGAAATAGTTTTGTTGTTTCTAAGATCAAAAAGATGGGTTAATGGGATATTAGCATGGATGCATTCCTGAGTTGTATTGTTGTTATGGTAATGGGTAGTTACGGGTCTTTTTCCTTCCGGGTGTTAATGGGTTGTAAATGGGCATGACTTGTTGTTTGTTGTAATTCAGGAGGACGTTAGTCCGTAGAGTTTTATGAATCTTTAATAGTTCGGGTTCGTTGTGATTTCTGATGTAAGCTGCAATGCTTAGTGTAAATTGTGTGCAGAATGCCGTGAAGTTTTGTAGATATATGAATTTGAGTTTTTGTTTTTTATGAATCACATCTGCGGTTAGGGATTTCATAGTTCGCACTTCGCGATAGTAAAGT
>NC_089794.1:56851270-56906270 GCF_040412425.1 Macrobrachium rosenbergii | reverse complement strand
TATATCCCCGAACGACGGGTAAAAGCAGCTGATATCTATAGATATACCAATGGATATATATATGGTTTACGCCATACTATATATGGAGAATGATGTCATCCCCATATATCCATATTTATACTATATAAATATATATATAATTCTCCAATAGATATACCGAGGTATATATATATATATATATATATATATATAATGATTGTATATATAATGATATAAATAATAACAAGAGCTGCGGTATAATATAATAACCATGGCGGGAGGATATATATATAGGAAACTGGAATATTTCAATGATAAAATAGTATACATCTCGGCAAAAGACTTATACCTATATTAAAAGATTTATATATGGAAAGGCTTTCGCCGCTGAAGATATTTATCACTATATAAATTCGGCGACATATATATATATATGTATATATATATATATATATAACTTAATTGTATAGCTAAAATACGGTTGATTCAACCAAAAGAGAAATATAAAAATAGTTTGATTTTACTAGTATATATGGAGAAACCATCTTTCAAAAGATTTTACATCTGAAAAAATATACTGAGTCTCACAATCCACACCCAATACATTTTGTTGATATATATATACATAAACAATATAGTTTTATTAATGGATTTCATATATATTTGTATATTTATTAAAATTGTGTAAACTACTGTATATATATATATATATGGAATATATATATATATATATATATATATATATATATATCATATATATATATATATATATATATATGAATATATATATATATATATATATATATATATGAAGTGTGTGTGAATGGTGTACCACTTTCATTATTATTATTATTTTACATATATATATTAAAAATGTGTAAGCCATTCGTTGTGAGTGAACAAGCAATAGATTAATTGTATCACTGGGCACACCCAATACATTTTTTTATATGGTGTTAATATATTAGGAAAATGTAAACTGGGCACACCCATATGGCCTTGATATTTTAGGAAACATAAACTGGGCACACCCAATACATTTTTTATTTGGCCTTAATATATTAGGAAATTTAAACCGGGCACACCCAATACATTTTTTGATATGGCCTTCATATTTACTTTTTTGAGTTGAATATAAGCTGGTCACGCTCAATACATTTTTTTTATACATTTTTTTTATATAAAAAGGGATGATCCAGTTCACTACTAGCTCAGTCACTCAGTGGCTATCAAAACCACCACTACACATCAATCTCAGGCAGGTGTTTTGTGAAACTACACTATCTGCCTGAGATTTTTCTACAACAATTTTGTGAAAAGGTAAAAATGGTGAACCCCAGATAATAAAAGTGTTGATGGACAATGATTTGGAAAGAAAGAATATTTGAGAACGGAATATAAGTCTAGAACTGAACTTTCATATAATGTAAACAATAAGTTAATTGATAATAAGCTGAACAATGATAAAGAAACACAAACAAAGTTTAATCTTCACCTGGATGACTTTTCCATTTTTGTTCCTCTTAAATTAAGTGACAATAATGGAGGGCTAATACTAGAAATTGATAATAACCATTATAAACTTATATACTGCCAGCCCATTGTTAAAGAAGAAGAACAACACTTGATACAAAATCACGGAGGAATAATGATTAAAAAATGTGACAGTGATCTTAATCCTATTAATTTTGATAAATTCACGTACAATAATAAACAATGTAATTTATATTGTATAAGTAATCCAACCTTGAATCAGTTGATGAATGAAAGTAATGTGGAACTAGATATAGACTGCACTGAAATAATAAATCGGTGTACTTTAGTAATTACGAAACAGGGTTTAGTAAAACGAAAATTTAGACCCAGTCGTCTTCTTCCTTTTTGAAATGGAAGTATGATTTACAACATCATTCGCAGACATAATGGACTATAAAGATTTCACTAGAAAAACGGAAAAGAATATACAATTTTGAAAATGATAATAATACTCCCAGTGAAAATGTTGTACCGAAAAAATGGTATATGGCTAACAATCCAGTCGTTAATCGGAGAAAAAAGCATACTCACGTCGATTATTTAGAGTACATGCATACATGACTTTCTGTAATGACCATTAACTGTGCATGATGTAAAGAATGGAATTTATGAAGATAAAGAAATGGAATTTGATGAACCAAACGAAGGTGAAAAAGAAGAAGGAAACGGAATGGAGAATGATGTCAATAATAAACCAAACAAAGGTGAAAACAATAAGAATTTAACGAAGGTTGAAAATGGAAAAAAATGATGATGTCAAAAAGAAAGGAAACGGAATGGAGAATGATGTCATTAATGAACTTAACGAAGGTGAAAAAAGAGGCAACCAATGGAAAAGAAGAAGGAAACGGAATGGAGAATGATGTCAATAATGAACTTAACGAAGGTGAAAAAGAGGCAACCAATGGAAAGAAGAATGATGTCAAGAAACGGAATGGAGAATGATGTCAATAATGAACTTAACGAAGGTGAAAAAGAGGCAACCAATGGAAAAGAAGAAGGAAATGGAATGGAAAATGATGTCAATAATGAACCAAACGAAGGTGAAAAAGAGGCAACCAATGGAAAAGAAGAAGGAAATGGAATGGAGAATGATGTCAATAATGAACCAAACGAAGGTGAAAAAGAGGCAACCAATGGAAAAGAAGAAGGAAATGGAATGGAAAATGATGTCAATAATGAACTTAACGAAGGTGAAAAAGAAAAAGAGCAACCAACAATGAAAAATGGAAAAGAAAAGGAAACGGAATGGAGAATGATGTCAATAATGAACTTAACGAAAAAGGTGAAAAAAAAGAGGCAAATGATGTCATTAATGAACTTGGAAAAAGAAGAAGGAAACGGAATGGAGAATGATGTCAATAATGAACTTAACGAAGCTGAAAAAGAGGCAACCAATGGAAAAGAAGAAGGAAACGGAATGGAGAATGATGTCAATAATGAACTTAACGAAGCTGAAAAAGAGGCAACCAATGGAAAAGAAGAAGGAAACGGAATGGAGAATGATGTCAATAATGAACTTAACGAAGGTGAAAAATGAAGAACTTAACGGCAAAGAGGGAAAAGAAGAAGGGAAATGGAATGGAAAAGAAGAAGGAAACGGAATGGAGAATGATGTCAATAATGAACTTAACGAAGGTGAAAAGAGAGGCAACCAATGGAAACAAGAAGGAAACAGAATGGAGAATGATGTCAATAATGAACTTAACGAAGGAAAAAGAGAGGCAACCAATGGAAAATAAGAAGGAAACGGAATGGAGAATGATGTCAATAATGAACTTAACGAAGCTGAAAAAGAGGCAACCAATGGAAAAGAAGAAGGAAACGGAATGGAGAATGATGTCAATAATGAACCAAACGAAGGTGAAAAAGAGGCAACCAATGGAAATGATTTAGGAGTAATAATACTTAGGCAATTAATATTAACACAAATAACACAAATAAATCATTAATTAATTCTATTAAGAAAAGTCGATATTAAATAATAAAGTTGAAAAGATCGAAAAACGAGTTAATAGATTTAAAAAAATTGCCTAATTATTAGTTTAATACTTCTTGATGGGTTAATATATATTAAGGTTTTGTTTATTCTTGTTGGATTATTTAATATACTTAATACTCAACATATTCGATTCAAACTGAAATGTATTCATTTAAATTTAAGGTTCTGTTTATTCTTGTTGGGTTAGTATATACTCAACATATTTAATTCAAACTGTAATGTATTAATTTAATTTAAGGTTTTGTTTATTTTCAATAGATTTTAATATATATAAAAATAAACACATTTAGTTTTCATTGTACTTTTTATTCAAACTGGATACATAAAAAATATATATAAGAATATATTCTTCTTTGTATATTATTATAAAAAATAAAAAATATACTCAAAGTTTAATTTTTTCTGTTGTATTTATTCAAAAAACCGTTTTTATCATTCTCGTCTATACATCCATAAACACTAATCAGAGAACCAGCCCCTAAAAGTTAGCCCAAGACTAATTGATCGTTTGGGGAGCTAGACCAATATAGTATGGCCTAATTGTATAGGCTAAAATATTTAACATCTCTGTCTTATCCAAACTCAAAAATCTAAATTTAGTTAGCTCAACTAATTAACTGATTGTTCGAGGACATCCAACTAGCGTAACTAACTAATTTATTGTTTACGACTAGGCTAATGATAATGATACATTCAGTGAAAATGTTGTATGTTGCTAAGAAATCGTATAATCGGAGGAAAAAAGGCATATTCACCGCAATTATTTTTTACAGTATATATGTATGCATTTATCAAAAGAAACCAATTACATTGAAAAACGTTAATGGTGATATGCATTGGCTTCAATATACTTGATTGATATGATCTTAAGTGAAAAATTAGAAATTGATAAAAACCATTATAAATTTTTATATATATACTCCCAGCCCATTGTTAAAGAACAACAACAACATTTGAACAAAATCACAGAGGAATAATGATTCAAAAATGTGAAAGTGATCTTAATCCTAATGATTTTGATAAAAATTCTAAACAATATAATTTTTAAAATGTATAAGTATTACAATCATTCTTTTACTACAAAAAAAAAAAAAAACGATTAAACCTCGATATTTTTTCAATTATTATTTTCAAAAAATGGGTTGGGGAAGATAGAGATGGAAGTAACAAGATAAGTGTGAACAATCAGAACAATCATTCCTCGATATTTTTTTCAATATTTTCAACGGAGAAGACAGTAAGTGTTGGGTTAGGCTATACTATATTGATTAAAATTAACCTAGCTCAGTTAGTTAGTTGGGTTAACTAAGTTTAGATTTTTGAGAGTTTGGGGAAGATAGTAAGTGTGCTATACCATATTGTATTGGGTTAACTAAATTTAGATCTTTAGGGATTTGAAAAAGATTAGGTTATTGTAGTGATTGGTCTAACCTCCCGTAAACCTCAATTTTTTTTTTTCAGTTATTGTTTTCAACGAAGACAGCAAGTGTTGGATACATATTGATTAGCCTAGCCTCCCGAACAATAAATTAGTTAGTTGGGTAAGGTAAGTGTTGGATTCTGTAGTGATTGGTAGCTGGATTAGGTTAAATATTTTAGCTTATATATATCCAGACAGAATTAGGCCAATATAGTATGGTCGTAGTTCCCAAACGATCAATTAAAAAGTTTTTTGAATGAATACAATATAAAATATAAAGAAAATATTTTTTTATATATATATCAGGTTAATAAACAAAATCTTAAATTAAATGAATACATTCTATTGAGTATATTATTTTATTTAATCCATATATTAAATAGAAATACTTATGTGTTGTGTTTAATAAACAAAACCTTAAATTTTTAAATAAATATTTGTTTGAATAAAAGTACAATGAAAAATTAAATGTGTTGAGTATATATATATATATATATATATATATATATATATATATATATATATATATATAATATATATATATATATATTTTATATTATATATTAAATTAAATAAATATATTAGTTATTTAAAAAGAATAATCCACAAAACTCTGAATTATTAAATGAAAAAACATATTCAAGTATTTTCAGTTTAATAATGTAAGTTTTGCTTTACTAATCTTTTCAACTTTATTATTTAAAAAAATATATCAACCTTTTTTAATAGAATTACTTGATGATTTATTTGTGTTGATATTAATTGAATAAGCATTACTCTCAAATCATTTCCATCTTCTTTTCCACTAGTTGTCACGTGAGGGACTATGTCTGTGTATGATATTGTAAAAATGAATATGTTGATTTATTTAAACCAAAAGGAAGAAGAACACTGGGTATAAATTTTCGTTCTTCTGAACCCTGTCTCGTAATTACTAATAACCCAACACTTACCGTCTTCTCCGTTGAAAATAATAATTAAAAAAATATCGAGGTTTAATCAGTTTTTTTTTTTTTTTAGTAATAAAAGAATGATTGTTCTGATTGTTCACACTTATCTTGTTACTTATATTTCTATCTTCCCCAAACCCATAAAAATCTAAATTAACCAACTAACTGATGTTTGGAAGGCTAAGTTAATCAATCAATATAGTATAGTCCAACCCAATTTTGAAAATAATAATTGAAAAAATATTGATGTTTAATCAGTTTTTTTGTAATAATAAAAGAATGATTGTTCACACTTATCTTGTTACTTATATCTCTATCTTCCCCAAACCCCTAAAAATCTAAATTTAGTTAACCCAACCAACTAACTGATGTTTGGGAGGCTAGGTTAATCAGTCAATATAGTATAGCCCAACCCAATTGAAAATAATAATTGTAAAAATATCGAGGTTTAATCAGGTTTTTTTTTGTAGTAAAAGAATGATTATTCTGACTGTAGACCAATCACTTGTTATTTACATCTCTACCTTCTACAAACCCCCAAAAATCAGTTAACTAACTGATTGTTGAGGAACATCCAACACTTACCTTACTACGTCTCTATCTTTTCCAAACTTCCAAAAATCTAAATTTAAAACAATTAGCCTATGTGATACAATGAGAAAGAGGAAAAAAAAGTTTTTGTAATAAAAATAATAAAATCTATTTATAAATCATATATATATTATTAAATGTTCATATTTTTATTTTATTTTATATAAAACATGGAAACACCACCATCGTCATTTAAACAGTTTAATGACATTTTAGCTGCTACTATTTATGAAAACATGAATTATGTGAATAGTATTGATGATGAAATTCCAACATATTATGAAGCGGATAAATGTTATTTATGGTTAAAACAAGCATTATCAGTTTATCCCCAAATTGATTTAGCTTTTCCATATTTGAATTTTACAAATAATAAAAAGTTTGGTTGTTTACAAACATTATATACTAAAATGAAAAACAAAATTTTAAATAATGAAATACACTTAAATAACTTTTTTGAACTTGATACATTGAATGAATTGACATCTTTATTAAATTCTTTAATAGAAGCAACTATAAATGATGACAGTGAGAATGAAGAAAGGATAGCTATTAAAAATTGTTTTTTTATTATTAAAATATTATTTTAATATTTTAGCTGATCAATACATATTTGGATTTGGATATGGTGAACGATCATATACACCACCACCACCAGAGAAAAATAAAAATTAAC
Organism: Macrobrachium rosenbergii; assembly: GCF_040412425.1. Lineage (NCBI taxonomy): Eukaryota > Metazoa > Arthropoda > Malacostraca > Decapoda > Palaemonidae > Macrobrachium > Macrobrachium rosenbergii. The sequence continues at coordinate 56,899,116 of NC_089794.1, read as the reverse complement.
TTGTTTATTTATTATTTATTATTATTATAAAAAATTAATAAAAATATATATAGAAATAGCTTATTATTATTTCTTAAAAAATAACAATCATCAATCTTATATTCCTATATATTTTCATTTTTTTACTTTTTAATTGATAATGCTAATCTTAAAAATATGTGAAGCGATGATATTATCAGGCTCTGCTTTGTTCTAAAGTATGCAATGTATTTCAAGTACACCCTTATCCCACATATCAAAACTAACTGCGACAAAGGAGGTATATACCCAGTAATGTTTTTATTTATAAAATAGGGCTCAAGGAATAATGAATATGGGTTATGACTAAAAATACCAGTATTATTACAATACATCACCGCTAACGCTATACTATCATTAAAGTTTTCAACATCTTCACTAATTTTACCAATTATATCTTTAGGTATAAATTCTGGGTATTTAATTCATTTTTTTCCCTTTTAATGGCATAAAATTTGAATCGTGATTAAAAGTAAAAATAACGCATGGTTGTCTGTTTTTATAATTCCATAAATTGGCTTTTCTACACTGATTGAGCCACGTGTCTTTAAATTCACATACTTGCTAGATTTACGGTAATAATACCCACAATGAACCCTATTGTTTGCTTTCTCTTCGTATCTTTTTATAGTTTCGTTGAGTAATGCAACGTATTCCTTATAAGATGAAGGATCTTTGGAGTTAAATATAATGTCTCCTGGTGGAATAGCTATAAAACCTACTGATAATGAATTAACATTACTACTGTTGTTGCTGTCATTATTATTATTATGTTCATTAATAAAATCAATGATAGAAATGGGAAAAACTATTATTAATACAATTGCAATTATTCCAACGCCGATATAAAATGCTTTGCATTTCATTTTTATATAATATTAACACATTTTATTATCACCACCATTATATAGTCTTCTTGTATATTTTATTAAATCTACTAATTTTTTTATACACTTATTATTTGATTTTTATACTTTTATTTATTTATTTTTTTATTTATATATAATAAAATTTAAAATATAAAGAATAGCATAAAAATATATATATTTTTTTTAGATTTATTTGAAATACTTAAATTATTTTATTATTAACATATATATATATAAAAATACTGAAAATAGTTTATAATAAAAAATCATTATGTTATTATATTATATATATAAAAATATATATATATATATATATATATATATATATATATATATATATATAATATATATATATATATATATATATATATATTATATATATATATATATATATATATATAATAAATATAAAATATATATATATATATATATATATATATTTATATATATATATATATATAAAAATAAAAATAAGCAACTTAAGAAAACATTTAATTTTTTAAATACATTACATTACTTGTTCATCTAGTATATAGTTTTTATTATTTGAAAAAATAGTACATAGGGAATTATAAATTTTTTTTTGTTTTTCATCCAAAAATGGGGTGGTAGTGGTAATAGTAGAATGTGTAATATTATCATTCCTTAATGAATTATATATGAATTGTTTATATATCCATTGCAATTTTGGTAAGCATAATTGCATAAATAAATTAATATTCACGCTTATCAAGATGAAAAAAATTCCATTCTCTCATGAAATTCATAGGCGATTTAGCCGCCTGTTCAACATAAAGAGAATTTTATTTTTATAAATAACACGAACGACAATATGAAATAATTTTTGTTTTTCTGAATCATCATCATCATCATGATAATCATCATTTAAACAATTAACGGGAGCATTTTTAACATTATTATTATTACTATATATATAATACAATCTATCAATATTTTCAGCTTGTAGAGTAAAAAATGTCAATTCATTATTTAATTCATTATCATTATTATTATTATTATTAATTATTATTATTTTAGGTAAAAAATGTTGTTTTAAGATTACTGGCATTATACTTTCGTTTATTCCATTAGGGTTTCTTACTAATGAGAAAGTAGATTTAAAATTTGGGTAATCAAATATATTTAAAAGGTTGTTAAATGGTTCTTCATACGTTCGTTTAGCGTCAATAAATTCCTGATCTCGTCGTAATTCGAGCCTGTTGGGAGGAAGAGAATAAGACACCGCATTCCAATATTCTTGATAATCCATAATCAAACGTTCATCAATTTCAATTTCATCTTGTTTTAAAAGCTTGTGAATGGAATCTCTTTTTTTTATTTTTCAGTTTTGGTATACAAAGTTTCATAAACAAGTTAACATTTGAACTAACGTAAATTAAACCTTTCCATCCGGAAACAGGCTTGTAACACGCCGCTAGTTCAACGTATACTGGTGGATGATTGTCAATATTTTTTTCATTGTTATTCCCCCTTTCCTCTTCATATCTGTAATGACTAACACGAGCGATTAAATGAAACCGCTGTTCATTAGAAAGAGAATATCGAAGTTGGTTTTGTAATAAAAGGTAATATAATCTTTCAATATTTTTTGTGGTTAATGGTTTCATTGTCATCATTGTCTTGTCAAGCTGGGGTTTTATGCGAACAAAACAATGTTGATTAAGAAGTGGCCACCTCATAATATCATATATGCCGGATTGAGTTGTGATTCCTCGAACGGCGGACTTAAATGCCGAGTTGACATTTTTAAACTGAGCCATCTTTTTAATTTTTATATATAACAACAATCTTTTTTTCTCTTTAATATGAATGAACCATAATAATGAAAAGCAACTCTTTTTATACCCGAGAGTCATTTCTGGTTTAACTTTTTATAAAATTGTATTTATATATATTTTACATATAATGAAAAATAAAATGTACTACAAAAATTAAATTTTATATATTTTTTTAATTATTAAAATTAATTAATACATTATATTTTTACTTTTTTTATTAAATATATACATAAATATATTATTTCACATTAACTTAAAAATTTAAAAAGACAAGATTGCTGAAAATCTAATAAAAAATAATATAATTTTTAAACTGAACAATTTTGGTAGTTTTAAAAAATCCGTAAATTATGAAAAAAATAACTAAATATATTAGATACAAACATTAATCCAAGAAAGCTAAAAATTTTTCATTAGTTTTTTCCTCTTCTTGTAATGAAAAAAGGGGTTTACAAGTCAAATCTATCAATCAACTAAGTTTTTTCCCATATTATTTATATTTATTTTATATTTTAAATAATAATAAAGCGGATGTGATAAATTAATTAACATATTTTATAAAATATATGTTTTCATAACTTTTTTGTTCTGGTATCCAAAGAAGAGATTTGAATGTCTCAGATAAAAATGTTATTATTTTATAAACAATAACTTTAAAATTTTCATTGTTTTTATTCAATGATTTTTGAAGTTAAAAAATATTATATATATATATATATATATATATATATATATATATATATATATATATATTTATATATATATATATATATATATATATATATATATATATATATATATATATATATATATATATATATATATATTTAAAAAGTCCATAAAACACTTCCTTTATGACTAACTAATAATTAAAAAGGGTTTAATAGACATGTTGGATTGTATCGCGAGGGGTTTTTTCTTCCTACACTGTATACACATTAAAGTTTTGTTATTACGTTGTATAAATTTGTTGCATTTTATACATTTTGGTCTTATATTCAAAACGTCTAATTCATTTCCCTTTTTTGTCATCATGTGATCACCTCGTAATAAAATTTGTTCCATATTTTTTTCCGAGAATAGGATCGAATATTCGTAATAAAGGTTTTAATTTGGTTTAATAAATAATATTCATAATCCATCTGAAGACCATTTTTAATACAAAATCAGGAATTTCAGCTTTTGATATAAAGGTATTTTTCTTCTTTTTTATTATTATTATTATTATTATCATTTTCATTTAAATTTATGATAACATAGAGAACCCTATCTCCCAATTTAGGTGCTGTTCCCGAATCCCGATTTTCCATTTTATTTGCTAATTCTGCGTGAGCTTGTTGTGCTTTATATTCATTATGAGTTTAGTAATTCTTTGTTATTATTAATTGAGAAAATTCAATACGATCGTTAAGTAAATCTGAAATGGTTTTTAACCAATGCAATGGCTTTTTTTCCGTATCCCTTGCAATAAGAATTATTTTTAAAATTCCCGATATTAAATCAGCAACAAGACGACAATTATCCCTTCTAATTGTTTCTATTCCTTTACAATCAATTTTATCAAAAGTATCTGGTCGGGTGTAATATAATCCGCATATCGTTTTTATTTATAAGCAAATATGGATAATAAACCTTTTCAAATTCTAATTTAATAGGACTAATAAAATATTTTGTAACATAAAGCGCCGCTTCCTGACCTAATGTTATGGCTTCTTGAATAGTTTTTGCCAAAATTTATCATTACTGAATCTGTATCGCCATAAATAATTTTTGCATTTGTATATTTTTTTCAATTTTATCTTTGGTAATCATAATCATTTCGCGCCCAAATGCTGTAACGCTTTGAGATATTTCTACGCAAGGTAATTTTCCAATTTGAGCACCTGTGAATCCATATACGGAATTTGCAGATATTTTTAAAGCCAATTGACGACCATCTAATACCTTTCTTCTTAGTGGATCAACTTCTTTTTAATTCATCTTTTGCTTTTTACGCGCTATTAATAAATTTTCCAATATTTTTAGAAGTAAACCTTTACGAATATGAGGTTTGACAAAATAATTATTGGAGGGTGTTTTTGTATAATCATTTTCATTGAATAAATTATTATTATTATTAAATAATAATAGTGTCAAATAACATAAATTATGAGCCATAATGATTGTTGGATAAAGCGAAGAAAAATCTAGTGTCGTAATTGGATTGTTATAAAATCCTTTTTTCGGTTCTATAACTGTAGCTCCCTGATAATCATTTTCCTTCTGCTTTCCTTCACACGATGGAATTATATAATTCTCTTCTGCACAGCTTCTAAGAAGTTGAGATATGATTTTAATTTGTTGACCCCTTGTAAGGATAAATGATAATGGAACGCCCGTTACACTGGCCATTTCGATACAATTAATAAATAACATTAATTTATCAATCAAGTTTAAGGGTAAAAATGCATCTTTTAAACAATAAACAGTTAATTTTGTCTCGTTTGAGCGCTCGTGCGGTGTAGTTTTGATATTTCCGTGTGATGAATATTATTCTTTTGTTTGCCTAAAAAAATGTTCATAGACTGCGTTTAAACTGTAAAAACGTAATTTATATTCTCTTTTAATTATATTTAATACATCTAAAATACACCGACCTTCTATATTTAATCACTTTATTAAGAACTTTACCCATTTGTTTGCTTTTGAAAGTTTTATTCATAACAGATGATTTTAAACCTTTTTACTCTACCAAGATAAAATCTATGTGAATTCAAATATTCAGTTCTTTCTATTAAATATGTTAAATCAAAATTGTTTATGTTATATCCTGTGATAATATCGAGGATCTACTACATTTTGAACGAAACGAAACCAAGCTTCCAACATTTCCTTTTCATTTTTAAACTGAATATTTTTGTATTATCATCAATGGGTAAACAATCACCCAGTACAAAAAAATAACGCGCAAGAACTGCTTGATCATCCTCTTTCAACCCATGTTTGTAATAACATTTTCCTATTTGAATAACTGATCAATATCCGGCGATGGAAATATTCCTCTTCGACCGGCGCATTTCAATATCAAAAAGAAAGAAGGGTAAGTGGGGCAATACTTCAGCCCATTTTTTCTTCTGGGGCGTGAACTATGATATTACGCCACAAAATGTCAATTTCAGTTTGACACGTTGTTTCTTTTTGATTTTCATTTCCTTATAAACCAAGTTCTGGGAGGCAATTCTATCCAAGAACATCCCAGTAAATTAATATCTACCATAAATCTCAATATAAAATTTATATTATCTTCATAAATGTAATTTTTTATCATTATCATTATTAGGAAAAAAATATTCTTCTTATTACCTTCTTCTAATATATGCATTTTACATCAAATTAATTTAGGTAATGCAACTGTTATTTTTAAAAATTACTTTTGATCATTATTATATCCATAGATGTTTTGTTTAGATACCAATTCTCCAGAGAGAATAAATTTGTAATGTTACGTTTTTAAAAATACACCATTGCAAATTATATCATTTAAAGTATTTTTAAACATATTGATATTATGATTTGTAATTCCAAATTCATCTGGACAATTTATATAAAAATATGGGAAAAAATTTTGAACATGACAACATACTGAATTTCCCAATTTATTTATTCCAAACATGCGGATAATGGGTGTTCGACATATTTCTTTTTAAACGATGAAAACTACCACTATAATCATCAATTTCCATATTAAAAATATAAATGATTCTTTTACATGAATTTATTTCAAGGGGGACGGAAGGTCTTTTATAAAAGATTTTCACTTATTTTTTAATCTTTTTTTATTGTTTGTTTTATCATTATCTGTATTATTATTATTATTAGTAATAAATCTTTCATATTTTATTTTTTATATAAATAAATGAAAATAAATATATATATATATATATATATATATATATATATATATATATATATATATATATATATATATATAATATATATATATATATATATATATATATATATATATATTATATATATATATATATATATATATATATATATATATATATATATATAGTATATATATATATATATATATATACATATATATATATATATATATATATATATATATATATATATATATATATATATATATATATATTATATACATATATATATATATATATATATATATATATATATATATATATATATATATATATATATATATATATATATATATATATATATATAAAATAAAATAAATTTTGAGAAAATAAAAGATAATAATGACATATCATTATTCTTCAAACACTGACATGTCAGTTATAACTAATGATCAAAATCAAGAAATTTTACAATTAAAAATGTCATTTAAAAATTTTTTTACTTTAATATTCAAATGCGAAAGAGATATTTTTAAATGTTAATAATGATATTAAAAACTATAATTTTTCTGTAATTTTTCCTTTAAAAAACAATGACAAATTTTTCTTAGTTACCAAATGCATACGTATTCTTGAATTGTCTAATGAAAAAATTGCTGTATATATTCCATATTCAGAATTAATCTACATTAAATAAAAAAAATTATTCACAATTTTTATTAAAAACCTAATAGTTTTTGTAAGAAAAATTTATTTTCTCTTAAAAATTGCAATCTTTTTTTTTCAAAAACTAATGATTTTTGTTAGAAAATTAATTTATTATTTAAAAATTTAAATTTTTCTTCAGAAAACTATATTTTTTCCTAAAAAGTTGTAATCTTTATTTTAAATTTTTTTTTTTTTTTAATTTTTATTAAAAAATTCCTTTTTGTCAAAACAAATATTTTTTTTAAATAAAAATTCCTTTTTTACCTAAAAAATATATTTTTTAAAATAAAAATTCATTTTTACCTAAAAAATATATATATCTTTTTAAATAAAAATTCACTTTTTACTAAAGCCTCTTTTTATAAGTGTAATTCTTTATCAGAAAAATGAATTTTTTACTGACAAATTTAATTTGTTTCTGAAAATTGTAATTTTTTATATAAAAATTTCAATTTTTACTGAAAAATTGTAATTTTTTGACAAAAAAATTAGTTTTTTACTGAAAAATTGTAATTTTTGACAAAAAAATTATTTTTTACTGAAAAATTTAAATTTTTACTGAAAAATTTTAATTTTTTACTGAAAAATTGTAATTTTTGACAAAAAAATTAATTTATTATCGCAAAAATTCATTTATTTACTTAAAAATTGCAATGAAAATGTTAAAAACTGATTTAAAATGTAAAAAAAAACAATTTTTTAGATTAAATTCATTATTTTATAAAAAAATTCAATACTTTTTAAATATTATGTTCTTTAGGCCATTGTTTTGTTAGTTCATAATATGAAAATACAGAAAAATAGACCTGAATTCCGTAATATTTCTTTAACAAGTTCATCATTTCTTAAGCATATTATAACCATAAAAAGTTAAATAGCATTAAGCCAATATTAAATCGTAAAAGTTTATAATATTTCGCTAAAATAATAATATTTTGTTTTCTTTACTCGTAATATTTGTTAATTAATAAAAAGTTAATAATTTTTATATAAAATACATAATTTTTAGGTGAAAGTACATAATAAATTCATTAAAACCATTAAAAAAAGTTACAAAAATATACATCAAAAAATTCTAGTTTGAAAAATAGTTTCCTTTCAAATTTTTGTTTTTTTTTTTGGCTTTAATAAAGATTTTTCTTTATCTGCAAGAAGAATAATAAGAATTTGCCTAAATAAATTAATAAAATCTAAATAAGATGTAAACTATGAATTATATAATCTTTATCTCCTTGTAATCAAATCAACCTTTTCATTCACATATATAATGTTCTATTTAATAATAGAAAAGAAAAATATAAAAGCCCCAAAAAGATTTAAATTTTTTTGCCCAAAAAAATATTTATAAAAGTAATTTTTTTAATATATATTAATGTCATGTCTAAAAACAATTGTTTTTAGTGCTCTTCAGCACCTTAAATCAATCAACAATGTCACTTTCAACGAAAAATGAATACGAACATTTAAAACATCTTTTTGATAGTCCTTCATGTAAAGATGTAATGTTTAATGCTATTAGACCAATTTTATTTAAAAAAAATGAAAATTGATGATAAAAATACATATTTAATAAGAGATAGATTTGATTTCTACGATGGAATTATAAATGAAGAACTATTTAATAAAGAGATACAAGACGAACCTCTCCATTTTATTTGTAAAGCGTGGAAAAGAGTATTATTTAAATTAATAATATTATTAAGAAAAACCAGCAAATGAAATTTAAGGATGAAAAGTTTTTCATTTATGATAAAGATGTAAAGAAAACTGTGTAGTAAAGCATAAACAAGAACAAAAAATAAATCTCAAATTAACTATAATAATAAAACTTGTAGTAAAAAAGATGAAAAAGAAATTGTTTTTTCAGAAAGGCTACTATATAAAGTGTAATTATCATGCTAGAAAAAATTACATATGAACGAGGAGAATGAAAAACTTCAGGTGTTTCATTGAATTTATTAAATTACCTTTCTCTTCCTGTTTTATAAAAGATATTAAGTATTTTTCATAAATAAATTTTGATTGAAAATTTTCCTAATTTTTTTAGAGTAATATAATTATTATATATATCATCAATTATATTTTTTTGTAAAAATATGACATATAAAGTTTTACTACTATTATTATTATTATTATTTATTATTATATTTATTATTTATTATTATAAAAGAAAACAATTTGGTTTTATTCTTAGGGAATAGCACTTTTAAAATCATTATCATCCTCATAATTAATTTTATTTTTGTTAAAATAATTTAAAAATAAATGAGAGCAAGTTTTTATATAAATATATAAATATGAATTTTTATATTTTATATATATATTTATATATATACGTTAAATATAAATATGAATTTTTATATTATTATATATCCAATAAAAATTTATTATCAAATATATTATAAAAATACAAGATTGATACGTTTTATTGTAAGAATAATATAATTTATATTGAACAAAATTTTTATAATATGAAATAAAGTTATTTATACTTTTATTAAGAGTTTGAGTAAATTTGAAAATTGTGATTGAATTACAACTCATTTTGATAAATTGTTTCATGACAAATGTCTTTTAAAGAAAACAACGACGAACGTTGCTTATTAACATCTTCAAGTAAAGATTGGGGTGCTGAATTTATTAAATTGTTGTTACCTTTCTCTTCCTTTTTTATAAATGATATTAAGTATTTCATAAATAAATGTGGATTGACAGTAAGATTTATTATATACATATCACCATTTTTTACATGATTACATAAATGCACGTAAAAAAGATTTTCCTTATATATTCTATTCTACAAAGAAAAATTATCGTATTAAAAAGTATAATTGATTTATATCTTTAATGTTTGTTTTAAAAAACTTAATTATTTTCAAAATCAATGATCTTGTGGAATAATTTCGTTCTTCCATATTTATTCTTTCGCCTAAATTTGTTAAAATTTAAGAAAAATTGAAAGTTAGTCTCTGCATTAAATTTGGGGCGCAATTCATCATTAATATCATTAATAAAATCAAAATAACCATCATTATTATTATTAGAAAAATCAATATTATTTACTATATAAAATACATTTGGCTCTGTAATAAATATTTTATTATATTTATCAAAAATTCGAGATGGATAATTATTTAAAAATGTATCTCTCTCTTTAATATAAAATGAAAAATACCTAAAATCTTTAGATATAATAGAATTTTCATAGATTGAATTAAAAGCTTGGAAAAGTTTTTATTAACAAGTTCTATATAATTAGGATAAATATCAAAATAATAATATTATCTTCATGTTTAGTCACATTATAATTGGCCTTATTAATATTATTAAAATACTATTATTTTTTTACATTATCTTCATCATATAAAATTTTACTAATGGTCCTTTTTATTTTTATTATTTATGTGTGCGTGTTTTATAAAAAATGGGGTTAAAAGTAATGTTAATCAGCAAACTTTATAACTTTTGTAAGTAATTAATTATAGTTTTTGTGAGAAAAAATAATATAGTTTTTATATCATTATTATTGTAAAAGAAATTTGGTTTTATTCTCACACATAAATCAACATTTCTTTCCGTTCTTCATAAACACAATCATTATTATTAAAGCCCAATATAATCTATCTATATCTTCAAGGTTTTAGTTTAAAAAACGCAAGAGATTGTTTTCATAAATCCATTGATTTTTGGGAATAATTGTTCTATTACGCAATGCGTATTGATCTTCGAAAATATATCTGGCTTTTTTGTATAAAGTCGCGAGATCGGGTATTAAATTAGGAAGGGCACTTTTAAAGTTGTTATTATTATTATGTTCATTCATATATATTTTTTATATATGTAATATATATAAAAAATATCTAAATCAATTGATATAAAATAAAATAGATTTTTTCACAATGATTTAAAAGCTAGGAAATTTTTATATTTGTTTATATATATAAAAAAAATAAATTTTACAAATTATTATTATTATCTATTAAAATTTCATTATTAAAAACGATTAATAATATAAGATTAGTAATACTTATCTTTCACAAAAATGAAAATGATATTTACCATATTCTCTTTTCCCTTCATTTCCATTGTTTTCACCTTTAATAATTTTATCTAATTTTAATGAATTATATAACATTTTTGTCTTTCTTTAGAACAATTAAAAACATCATATGTATAAATTCATTTAAGAAAATAAAAGGATCAATAGTATGTCTAAATTTCACCGTATTCATCATCTTTGTTTAAAAACAAAACAAAAAAATTTGTGCCTTGATATACTATTCTAACAACTAACAAAAAACAATTATATATATTTTCATAAATGTAAATTCGGGTTATATCACTCATATTTAATTTAAAAAATTCTAGATTGTTTTTAAAAATCCATTGATGTTGTGGAATAGTCGTTCGTCCGTATCTTAAATATTGTTGATCAAGATAATATTTTACATTATTGTTGAATATATCACGATTTTTCATGGGAAAACTAACAAATTTAACATTTTTCCAATCACTATACGTGATATTATTATTATTATTATTTCCTTCTGTAATGTATACCAAAATTGCTTCAGTAAGAAATATGGGTGTGTATTTATTAAAAGTTCGAGATAAATGACTAACTTTATCAGTATGAAAATAAAATGTGCAAAAACCAAAATCTTTAGATTTAATAATGTTATTCATACTTAATTTTAAAAGCTCTGGTAAATCTAGCCAATAACGTTCAACAATTTTTTTGTGTACATCTGGACAAATATTAAAAAACGAATTATTGTGAATTTCCCCAATGTCATAATTTTTTATTATTATTATTATTGTGTTTATGATATATTCCAATATTTTCAATGCAATCATCATCATCATCATTGTATATAAATTGACGTATAATGCTTTTATTTTTTGTAGGAATTTGATTTATAAAGAAATAAGGATTTACAGTAATGAGAATCCAACCAAAATCATATTGCAAAAAAACAATATAAAATTTTTTATTATGATTATATTTTATTCTAACACATAATTTAGTACATACTGTATCATTAAATTCTTTCGTTTCCCACAAATAAACTCTATCTATATTTTCAAGTTTTAATTTAAAAAATTCTAAGTTATTTTAAAAATCCAATGATTTTCGGGTATAACTGTTCGGTGACGACTAACGTATTGTTTATCAAGAAAGTTTTTTGTTATTTTATATAACTCAATATTCTTGAACTTTATACTAGGAATGGGACTTTTGATGTTCATTTTTTATATCCAATGTAAATTTATTATCAAATTTATTATAAATACGAGAGTGATACGTTTTATCATGAGAATAATATATTTTATATCGAATGAAACACTATGACATGAAATAAAGTCATTTATACTCTTATTAAGAGTTTGAGGTAAAATCTGGTGTGATTGAAGTTTAGTTTTATTTTGATAAATTGTTTTGTGACAAATGTTTTTTAATGATAAAAATTATGATAATTGTTGCTCATTGATGACATCTTTCAGTAAAGACTGACGTATTATATTATCATCTAGTTTTATAAAATTATCATCATCTTTATTTTTTTCTACAAATGAATTTAAGGTCATCATAAATAAATGTGGGTTGGTAGTAAGGTGTATCATACGTATATAATTTTTTATATCATCAACACAGAAATACAAATAAAAAAAATTTTGTTGTACACATTCTAAAAGAAACAATTATTAAAACTAAAAAAGTATAATTGATCTCCATCTTTAATGTTTATTTTAAAAAACACTAAATTATTTTCAAAATTCATTGATCTTCCGGAATAGTCGTCCTTCCATATTTGTAATGTTTTTGCTTAAATACTTCCAAGCCCAAGAAAAATTGAAAACCAATCTCTTCTTTAAATTTATGATGAAATTCGTGGTAAAATTTATAATTAGAAAAATCAGTATTATTATTATTACTATTATTTACTATATAAAATACATTTGGTTCTGTAATAAATATTTTGTTAAATTTATCAAAAATTCGGGATGGATAATTATAATGATAAAATGTATCATCTTTGATATAAAATGAAAAATACCCAAAGTCTTTAGATGTAATAGAATTTTCATAGAATAGATGTAAGCTTCAGGGAAGTTTTATTAACCAGTTCTATATAAACGGGATAAATGTTAAAGAAATAATAATAATTATCATCATTATATTGAGTCATAGTATAACTGTTATTATTTGTATTATTATTATATTTTTTTATATCATCATCATATAAAAATTTCCTAACGCGATTTTTTTCATTTTCATTGTTTATGGGTACATGTTTTATAAAAAAATGAGGATTAAAAGTAATGTTAATCCAACCAAACTTTATAATAGTCTTATCATCTTAAATGCTAAGAATAATTATCAATTGTAATTTTTGTGAAAAAGTAACATATAAAATTTTATTATTATCATAAGAAAAAAAATTGGGTTTTATTCTGACACATAAATCAATATTTTTTTCTCGTTCATCGTGATTATTATTTTTATTATTATTATTATTAAACCAATATAACCTATCTATATCTTCAAGGTTTAATTTAAAAAATTGCAAATTATTTTCATAAATCCATTGATTTTCAGGAATAATTGTTCTGTTGCGCAAAGCGTATTGATCATCGAAAATACATCTCACTTTTTCGTATAAAGTCGCGAGGTCGGGAATTAACTGGGGAATAGCACTTTTAAAATGATTATTATTATTATTATTATTATTATTATTATTATTATTATTATTATTATTATTATTATTATTATTATTATTATTATTATTATTATGTTTTACAATTTTTGTTAGTAAAATTCATTTTTATTTAAGAATTATAAATTTTCTTTAAAAAACTATATATATGATAAATTATTATTATTTAAAAAGTTAATACAACAATATAAATTTTTATAAATTGATGTTATATATCCAATATACATTTATTGTTAAATTTATTATAAATATGAGATTGATACGTTTTATCACGAGAATAATATAATTTATATCGAATAAAATTTTTATGACACAAAATAAAATCATTGACACTCTTTTTAAGAATTTGCGGTAAATCTAAAATTTGTGATTGAAGCTTATTCTTGTTTTGATAAATTGTTTCGTAACAAATATCTTTTAATGAAAACGACGACGATCGTTGTTTATTACTGTCTTCAAGTAAAGACTTATAATATAACATATATTTAAAGAACACATTTATGCATTTCATAGCTTCAATGCTTTAAGATATTGCTCGTGGAAGGTTAGGAGTGAGGAGGCGAACTGGGTCGAGAGGGTCGTCGCGAGATTGCTGAAGCAATTATATTTTGATTCCTTTAGCTCTTTGTGCGGCTCAGCAATATTGGAGATCCGCGTGATCTCCGAGCGCTAGGTATATTAGGTAGTCACGTCGCGTTACTTTGATCTAGATTATGCAAAATCTGCCTAAAAGAAGTGAGTTTGATCGTTCATTAACGTGATAGGAACTGCAGTTATCAGTCATAACTTTGAAGTGGTTCCAGGCTTATGGGAGAAAATTGAACTTGTGATTTTTACCATGACTTTCTAATCATTATGAACTTATGAACTGTGTGGGAAATTTAATATGAATAGTCATACCTCTTTTATATTATTATTTTGTTATGTTACATTTACCATATCTTGGCTATGCATTTTACACTTCCATTATTGTTTTGTTTTCCATGTATTTTTTGGGAGTTTTCTATCATATTTAATTGTTTCGACAGATGTCTGTGGACTTGTGGAAATAGCTGGGTAGTTTGATAAGAAGGGACATATGGAGTCATTTGCAATGTCAGGTCTCTTTATGTAGTAGACTTTTGTTTTTTTGACATGGCGTTTTAGTTGTTGATTTGGGAGTATGTGAGATTTTGTGTATTTCAGGCTATTAGCCATAATGAGACTTCTTTAGTCAGAGAGATTATTCGCAATTTCAGTTTGATTATCAGCTGATAATTCATTTATTATGCATTTAATCTTTGCTTTGTTTTATTCATTTCTTGTTGGGTTATTTGAATAATAAGCCTATTTTTGTAGGAAAGATTATTGTTTCTTTAAATAGTCATTTAATTGCTTTGTGAGAATGAGAGATAGAGAGAGAGAGATAGAGAGAGAGAGAGAGAGAGAGAGAGAGGGGAAAAAGTGCGAGTGAGATCGAATTACGAACCTTTTGCGTCTTCCTAAGAATTAGATAAGCTTAGATCACTTTACATACACTTCAAAACAAGTGTTTAGTCTGTTCCGTGTAAACATGTATGTACAATAAAGGTCATAGTGCCAATAAAATTAGCGCCTTTTAAATAAGTCATTCAATAAAAGAAAGTCTGTTGTCATAAACAAATCTTAGGTTGTGTAAGGTATGCATGCGCTCATTATTTTTGTTAATACATATACGTACATATAAAATGATAGTTTCTTTGTTATGTTCTATTCACAAAAAAACAGTTATTATCAAAATATAAACGGTCTACATTTTTAACGTTTATTTTAAAAAACTCAAAATTATTTTCAAAAATCCATCGATCTTGTGGAATGGTTATTAATCCATATTTGTAATGTTTAAAAAATTTTGAAATCAAAGAAGTAAAGTCTATATATTTATATATATATTTAATAAAGTTGGGATGAGTAAATTTTTGTTCATTCATATTCTTCCATTCAAAATTAAAAAAAAATTTTTATTATATATATATATATATATATATATATATATATATATATATATATATATATATATATATATATATATATATATATATATATATATATATATATATATATAGTAGTATTTTTTATATATAAAATATTTATAATTTATAATATATACAATTTTTATAAAATATCCAATATAAATTTGTTATCAAATTTATTGTAAATACGAGATTGATTGGATATGTAATTAGAATAATATGATTTGTACTGAACAAAGTTTTTTTGACATGAAATAAAGTTATTTATGCTCTTATTGAGAGTTTGCGGTAATTTTGAAAATTGTGGTTGAAGTTTAGTTTTATTTTGATAAATTGTTTCATGACAAATATCTTTTAATACTGATTTTCAAAGTACCTCAAACTCTCAATAAGGCATAAATAACTTTGTTCATGTCAAAAAGCTTTGTTACAGTACAAATCATATTATTCTAAAGATTACATATCCAATCAATCTATTATTTACAATAGGAGTTATTAACAAATTTATATTGGATGTTATAAAAAATTATATATATATTATAAATTATAAATATTTTATATATAAAATACTACTATATAATATATATATATGTATATATATATATATATATATATATATATATATATATATATATATATATATATATATATATATATATATATATATATATATATATATATATATATATATATATATATATATATATATATATATATATATATATATATATATATATATATATATATATATATATATATATATATAGTAGTATTTTTATATAAATGTATAAATTTATAATATATATATAAATTATAAATATTTTATATATAAAGAAATACTACTATATATATGTATATATATATATGTATATATATATATATATATATATATATATATATATATATATATATATATATATATATAACTATATATATATATATATGTATATATATATATATATATATATATATATATATATATATATATATATATATATATATATATATATATATATATATATATATATATATATAGTAGTATTTTTATATATAAACTATATATATATATATATATATATATATATATATATATATATATATATATATATATATATATATATATATATATATATATATATATATATATATATATATATATATATATATATATATATATATAATATATACTATATATATATATATATATATATATATATATATATATATATATGTATATATATATATATATATATATATATATATATATATATACTGCTATATATATATATATATATATATATATTAGTATATTTTATATATAAAATACTACTATATATATATATATATATATATATATATATATATATATATATATATATATATATATATATATATATATATATATATATATATATATATATATATATATATATATATATATATATATATATATATATATATATATATATATATATATATATATATATATATATATATATATATATATATATATATATATATATATAGTAGTATTTTATATATAAAATATTATAATTTATATATATATTATAAATTATAAATATTTTATATATAAAAAATACTACTATATATATATATATATATATATATATATATATATATATATATATATATATATATATATATATATGCTACTCTTATATGCTATATATATATATATATATATATATATATATATATATATATATATATATATATATATTATATAAATATTTTATATATTATAAATTATAAATATTTTATATATAAAAAATACTACTATATATATAATAAAATTTCTTTTTTAATTTTGAATGGAAAAATATGAATGAACAAAAATTTACTCATCCCAACTTTATTAAATATATATATAAATATATAGACTTTACTTCTTTGATTTCAAAATTTTTTAAACATTACAAATATGGATTAATAACCATTCTAGAGATCGATGATTTTGAAAATAATTTTGAAGTTTTTAAAGTAAGCGTTAAAAATGTAGACGTTTATATTTTTTTGATAACAATAACTGTTTTTTTTTTAGAGATAGAACATAACAAAAGCCATTTTGTATAATACGTATGTATTAACAAAAATAATAGCGTACAGCACTTACCTTACTACTAACCCAGATTTGTTTATGACAACCCGTGCTCTTTATTGAATGGCTATTTAAAGGCGTAATTTTATTGCTAGTACTGACCTTTATTATGCATGCTATGTGTTACGGAACAGATCAACACTTGTTTGGAAATATGGCGTGATCTAAGCGATCTAATTTCAGGAAGAGAGCGTAAGGTTAGACCACAGTCTCCCACTCGCGCACCCCCTCTCTCTTTCACTTGTCTGTCTGTCTCTCTCTCTTTATCTCTCATTCTCTACAAAACAATTAAATGGACTATTTAAAGAAACACAATCTTTCTAAAAATAGGTTTATTCAAATAACCCAACGAAGTAAATAAAACAAGCAAAGATTAAAATGCATAATAAATAGTGCTCGAGTCAGATAACTAAACTCAGAAATTGCGAAGCACTTCTGACTAAAGAAGTCTCATTATGGCTAATGCCTGGAAATACACAAATCTCACATGCTCCCAAATCAACAGCCGCGTCATGTCAAAAAACAAAAAAAGTCTACCACATAAAGACTGACATTGCAAATGACCACCATATGTCCTCTTGACCCTACCTTCTTCCACAAGTCCACAGACATCTGTCGAAACAATTAAATATGATAGAAAACTCCCAAAATACATGAAAAACAAAACACAATAATGGAAAGTGTAAAATGCATAGCCAAGATATATTAAAATGTGTATAACAAAATAATAATATAAAGAGGTATGATATTCATATTAAATTTCACACAGTTCATAAGTTCATAATGATTAAAGTCATGGTAAAAATCACAAGTTCAATTTTCTCCCATAAGCCTGGAACCGCGAAAGTTATGACTGGATAACTGCGGTTCTATCGTTAATGAACGATCAAACTCACTTTTAGGGCAGATTTGGCATAATCTAGATCAAAGTAGCCTTGCGTGCTCACGAATATACCTAAGCCTTAGGAATCCGTGATCTCAATATTGCTGAGCTTCGCACAAAGAGCTGAATCAAAATATGCACTGTTTCAGCAATCTCGCATCGAATCTCTCGACCCAGTTCGCTCTCACTCCGAACCTTCCACGATAACATCTTAAAGCATTGAAGCTATGAAATGCATAAATGTGTTCTTTAAATATATGTTAGTACATAAGTCTTTATTTGAAGACAGTAATAAACAACGATCGTCGTTGTTTTCATTAAAAGATATTTGTTAAAACGATTTATCAATACAGAATAGCTTCAATCACAAATTTTAGATTTACATAGAATTCTTAAAAGAGTGTCAATAGTTTTATTTTGTGTCATAAAATTTTATTAAATTATAAATTATATTATTCTCGTGATAAAACGGACCAATCTCATATTTATAATATATTTAACAATAAATGTATATTGGATATATAACATCAATTTATAAAAATTTATATTGTTGTATTAACTTTTTAAATAATAATAATTTATCATATATATAGTTTTTTAAAGAAAATTTGCAATTCTTAAATAAAAAATGAATTTTACTAACAAAAATTGTAAACATGATAATAATAATAATAATAATAATAATAATAATAATAATAATAATAATAATAATAATAATAATAATAATAATAATAATAATAATAATAATAATAATAATTTTAAGTACTATTCTGATTAATTCCCATTTGTGACTTTATAAGAAAAAGCAGAGATGTATTTTAGATGATCCAATGCGCTGCGTAACAGAACAATTATTCCTGAAAATCCAATGAATTTATGAAAATAATTTGCAATTTTAAATTAAGCCTTGGAGGAATATAGGTAATTTATATTGGTTTAATAATAATAACAATGATCAGTGAATGAAAAAATGTTGATTTATATTGTCAGAATAAACCCAATATTTTTTTTCTTATGATGATAATGATAAAATTTTATGTTACTTTTTCACAAAAAACTACAATTAATTATTATTTCAAAGATGAAGATGATAGGACTGTTATAAAGTTTGGTTGGATTAACATTACTTTTAATCCTCATTTTTTTATAAAGCATATACCCATAAACAATGAAAATGAAAAAAATGGCGTTAGGAAATTTTTATATGATGATGATATAAAAAAAATATAATAATAATACAAATAATAACAGTTATACTATGACTCAATATAATGATGATAATAATTATTATTTCTTTAACATTTATCCTGTTTATATAGAACTTGTCAATAAAAACTTCCCCCGGCTTTTAATTCATTCTATGAAAAATTCTATTACATCTAAAGACTTTGGGTATTTTTCATTTTATATTAAAGATGATAAATTTTATCATTATAATTATCCATCCCGAATTTTTGATAAATTTAACAAAATATTTATTACAGAACCAAATGTATTTTATATAGTAAATAATAGTAATAATAATAATAATACTGATTTTTCTAATTATAAATTTTACCACGAATTTCATCCTAAATTTAAAGAAGAGATTGGTTTTCAATTTTTGGGGGGTTTTGGAAGTATTTAAGCAAAAACATTACAAATATGGAAGAACGACTATTCCGCAAGATCAATGGATTTTTGAAAATAATTTAGAGTTTTTTAAAATAAACATTAAAGATAGAATCAATTATACTTTTAGTTTTAATAATTGTTTCTTTAAAATTAAATACAACAAAATTTTTTATTTGTATTTAATGTTGATGATATAAAAATTATATCGTATGATACACCTTACCAACCATTTGTTATGATGACCTTAAATTCATTTGTAGAAAAAAATAAAGATGATGATAATTTTATAAAACTAGATGATAATATAATACGTCAGTCTTTACTAAAAGATGTCATCAATGAGCAACACTTATCATCATTTTTATCATTAAAAAACATTTGTCACGAAACAATTTATCAAAATAAAATTAAACTTCAATCACAATTTTCAGATTTACCTCAAACTCTTAATAAGAGTATAAATGACTTTATTTCGTGTCATAAAAATTTCATTCGATATAAAATATATTATTCTCATGATAAAACGTATCACTCTCGTATTTATAATAAATTTGATAATAAATTTATATTGGATATAAAAAATGAACATTAAAAGTCCATTCCCTAGTATAAGTTCAAGAATATTGAGTTATTATATAAAATAACAAAAAACATTCTTGATAAACAATACGTTAGTCATCTTGAACAGTTATGCCGAAAATCATTGGATTTTAAAATAACTTAGAATTTTAAATTAAAACGAAAATATGAAATAGAGTTTATTTGTAGAAGCAGAAAGAATTTAATGATACAGTATGTACTAAATTATGTGTTAGAATAAAATATAATCATAATAAAAAATTTTATATTGTTTTTTTGCAATATGATTTTGAACAACCAACATTTGGTTGGATTCTCATTACTGTAAATCCTTATTTCTTTATAGATCAAATTCCTACAAAAAATAAAAGCATTATACGTCAATTTATATACAATGATGATGATTACGTGAAAATATTAGATATATCATAAACACAATAATAATAATATGCCAAGAATTATGACATTGAGAAATTACAATAATTCGTTTTTAATATTTGTCAAATGTAAAAATTGTTGAACGTTATTGGTTAGATTTACCAGAACTTTTAAGTCAGTATGAATAACATTATTAAATCTAGAATTTTGGTTTTTGCACATTTATTTTTCATAGTGAAGTTAGTCATTTATCTGAACTTTAATAAATATACCATATTTCTTTACTGAAACAATTTTTGGTATACGTACAGAAGAAATAATAATAATAATATCGCGTGTAGTGATTGGAAAAATATTAAATTTGTTAGTTTTCCATGAAAAAGCGTGATATATTCAACAATAATGTAAAATATTATCTTGATCGGCAATGTTTAAGATATAGTTGAGCGACTATTCCACAACATCGTGGATTTTTAAAGTAATCTAGAATTTTTAAATTAAATATGAGTGATATAACCGAATTTGTTTATGAAAATATATATAATTGTTTTGTTAGTTGTTAGAATAATTATATCCAAAACACAATTTTTATTTTGTTTTAAACAAAGATGATGAATACGGTGAAATTTATATTACTAATGATCCTTTATTTTCTTAAATGAATTTTATACATAAAAGGATGTTTTAATATTCTAAAGAAAGGCGTAAAATGTTATATAATTCAAATAAAATTAGATAAAATTATTAAAGGTATTAATGGAAATGAAGGAGAAAGAGGAATGGTAAATATCATTTCATTTTTGTAAAGATAAATATTACCAATCTTATATTGTCAAATTGTTTAATAATGAAATTTTAATAGATAATAATAATAATTTGTAAAATTTATTTTTTTATATATAAACAAATATAAAATTTCCTGGCTTTTAATTCATTGTGAAAAAATCTATTTTATTTTATATCAATTGATTTAGATATTTTTTTATATATATTACATATATAAAAAATATATATGAATAAACATAATAATAATAATAACACAAAAGTGCCCTTCTAATTTAATACCGATCGCGACTTTATACAAAAAAGCCAGATATATTTTTGAAGATCAATACACATTGCATAATAGAACAATTATTCCCGAAAATCAATGGATTTATGAAAACAACTTGCAGTTTTTTAAACTAAACCTTGAAGATATAGATAGATTATATTTTAGTTTAATAATAATGATTGTGTTTATGAAGAACGGGGAAGAAATATACATGTTGATTTGTATTGTGAGAATAAAACCAAATTCTTTTAATAATGATATAAAACTATATATTATTTTTCTGGCTTATAATTATTCACGATACAAAAAGTTATAAAGTTTGGTTGGATTAACATTACTTTTAACCCCCATTTTTATAAAGCACGTACACATAAAAAATAAAAAAGAACTCATTAGTAAATTTTTATATGATGAAGATAATGTAAAAAAAATAATAGTACTAATAATAATAATAATTATACTATGACTAAACATGAAGATAATTATTATTATTTTGATATTTATCCTAATTATATAGAACTTGTTAATAAAAACTTTTCCAAGCTTTTAATTCAATCTATGAAAAATTCTATTATATCTAAAGATTTTGGGTATTTTTCATTTTATATTAAAGAGAGAGATACATTTTTAAATAGTTATCCATCTCGAATTTTTGATAAATATAATAAAATATTTATTACAGAGCCAAATGTATTTTATATAGTAAATAATATTGATTTTTCTAATAATAATAATGATGGTTATTTTGATTTTATTAATGATATTAATGATGAATTAGCCCCAAATTTAATGCAGACTAACTTTCAATTTTTCTTAAATTTTAACAAATTTGAAAGAATAAATGGAAAACGACTATTCCACAAGATGTTGGATTTTGAAAATAATTTAGGTTTTTAAAATAAACATTAAAGATATAATCAATTATACTTTTAATGATGATAATTTTTCTTTAGAATAGAATATAAGGAAAATCTTTTTTACGTGCATTTTTGTAATCATGTAAAAAATGGTGATATGTATATAATAAATCTTACTGTCAGTCCATTTATTTATGAAATACTTAATATCATTTATAAAGGAAGAAGAGTAAAAACAATTAATAAATTCTTTTAATCTTTGCCAGAAGATGTTGGCAAGGAGCGTTACATTCGTTGTTTCTTTAAGACATTTGTCATGAAACAATTTATTAAAATGAGGCCAGACTTCAATCACAATTTTCAAATTTACCTCAAACTCTTAATAAAAGTATAAATAACTTTATTTCGTATCATAAAAATTTTGTTCAATATATAAATTATATTATTTTCTTACAATAAAACGTATCAATCTTGTATTTTTATAATATATTTGATAATAAATTTTTATTGGATATATAATAATATAAAAATTCATATTTATATATTTAACGTATATATATAAATATATATATAAAATATAAAAATTCATATTTATATATTTATATAAAAACTTGCTCTCATTTATTTTTAAATTATTTTAACAAAATAAAATTATGAAGATAATGATTTTAAAAGTGCTATTCCTAAGAATAAAACCAAATTATTTTCTTATATAATAATAATAATGACAATGATATAATAATAATAATAGTAAAACTTTATATGTCATATTTTCACAAAAAATTGTAATTGATGATATAATAATTATATTACTCTAAAAAAATTAGGAAAATTTTCAATCCAAATTTATTTATGAAAAATACTTAATATCTTTTATAAAACAGGAAGAAAAAGGTAATTTAATAAATTCAATGAAACACCTGAAGTTTTTTCATTCCCCTCGTTCGTATGTAATTTTTTCTAGCATGATAATTACACTTTATATAGTAGCCTTTATGAAAAAACAAATTCTTTTTATCTTTTTTACTACAAGTTTTATTATTATTATAGTTAATTTGAGATTTATATTTTGTTCTTTGTTTATGCTTTACTGCTACAGTTTTCTTTACATCTTTTTTATCATAAATGAAAAAACTTTTCATCCTTAAATTTCCATTTGTTTTCGGTTTTTCTTGAATAATTATTATTAATTTAAAATAATACTCTTTTCCACGCTTACAAATAAAATGGAGAGGTTCGTCTTGTATCTCTTTATTAAATAGTTCTTCATTTATAATTCCATCGTAGAAATCAAATCTATCTCTTATTAAATATGTATTTTTATCATCAATTTTAATTTTTTTTAAATAAAATTGGTCTAATAGCATTAAACATTACATCTTTACATAAAGGACTATCAAAAAGATGTTTTAAATGTTCGTATTCATTTTTCGTTGAAAGTGACATTGTTGATTGATTTGGTTAAAGCTGAAGAGCACTAAAACAATTTGCTTTTATAGACATGACATTAATAATGGTTATATATTAAAAAAATTACTTTTATAAATATTTTTTTGGGCAAAATAAATTTTAATCTTTTTTGGGGCTTTTATATTTTTCTTTTCTATTATTAAATAGAACATTATATATGTGAAAAGGTTGATTTGATTACAAGGAGATAAAGATTATATAATTCATAGTTTACATCTTTATTTAGATTTTATTAATTTATTTAGGCAAATTCTTATTATTCTTCTTGCAGATAAAGAAAAATCTTTATTAAAGCCAAAAAACAAAAAACAAAAATTTGAAAGGAAACTATTTTTCAAACTAGAATTTTTTTGATGTATATTTTTGTAACCTTTTTTAATGGTTTTAATGAATTTATTATGTACTTTCACCTAAAAATTATGTATTTTTATATAAAAATTATTAACTTTTTATTAATTAACAAATATTACGAGTAAAGAAAACAAAATATTATTATTTTAGTGGTAAAAAATTATAAACTTTGCAGATTTAATATTATGATGTATAACTTTTATGGATTTATAATATACTTAAGAAATGATGAACTTGTTAAAAATATTCTTGAATTCAGGTCTATTTTCTGTATTTTCATGTATGAACTAGAAACAATGGCCTAAAGAACATAATATTTAAAAGTATTAATTTTTATAAAATAATGAATTTATTAAAAATTGTTTTTACATTTTAAATCAGTTTCTAGCATTTTCATTTGCAATTTTTAAGTAAATAAATGAATTTTTGCGATAATAAATTAATTTTTTTGTCAAAAAATTACAATTTTTCAGTAAAAAATTACAATTTTTCAGTATTTTTTTCAAAAAATTAAAATTTTTCAGTAAAAAATTTAAATTTTTCAGTACAAAATTAATTTTTTTGTAAAAAAATTAAAATTTTTCTGTAAAAAATTAATATTTTTCAGTAAAAAATTAATATTTCAGTAAAAAATTAAAAATTCTCAGTAAAAAATTAATTTTTTTGTCAAAAAATTATAAATTTTCAGAAAACAAATTGAAATTTGTCAGTAAAAATTCATTTTTCTGATAAAGAATTACAATTTTTATAAAAAAAATATATTTTTAGGTAAAAAATTAATTTTTATTTAAAAAAAATATATATTTTTAGGTAAAAAATGAATTTTTATTTTAAAAAAATATATTTTTAGGTAAAAAATGAATTTTTATTTAAAAAAAATATTTGTTTTGACAAAAAAAGGAATTTTTTTAAAAAAAAAAATTTAAATAAAGATTACAACTTTTGGAAAAAATATAGTTTCTGAAGAAAATTTAAATTTTAAATAATAAATTAATTTTCTAACAAAAATCATTAGTTTTTGAAAAAAAGATTGCAACACAGAAAATAAATTTTTCTTACAAACTATTAGGTTTTTAATAAAAATTGTGAATAATTTTTTTTATTTAATGTAGATTAATTCTGAATATGGAATATATACAGCAATTTTTTTCATTAGACAATTTCAAAGAATCGATGTTGCATTTGTCTTGAAAAATTTGTCATTGTTTTTAAAGGAAAAATTACAAAAAAACTATAGTTTTAATATCATTATTGCATTTAAAATATCTCTTTCGCGTTGAATATTAGTAAAATTTTAAATGAGATTTTAATTGTAAAATTTCTTTATTTTGATTATTAGTTATAACTGACATGTCAGTGTTTGAAGAATAATGGTATGTCATTATTATTTTTTATATTTTCTCAAAATTTATTTTTATTTTATTATATATATAATAAAATATATATATATATATATATATATATAGATATATATATATATATATATATATATATATATATATATATATATATATATATATATATATATATATATATATATATATATATATATATATATATATATATATATATATATATATATAATATATATATATATATATATATATATATAACATATAACTATATACCTATATATATATATATTTATTTATTTTCATTTATTTACATAAAATAAAATATGAAAGATTTATTATTACTAATAATAATAATACAGATAATGATAAAACAAACAATACAATAAAAAATTAAAAATAAGTGAAAATGTATTATAAAATAACCGTCCCCCTTGAAATAAATTCATGTAAAGAATCATTTATATTTTTTAATATGGAAATTGATGATTATACTGGTTTTTCACCGTTTAAAAAAAAGAAATATGTCGAACACCCATTATCCATATGCTTGGAATCCAATAGTTGGGAATTCAGTATGTTGTCACGTTCAAAATTGTATTTTCCATATTTTTATATAGGATGAATTTGAGTACAAATCATAATATCAGTATGTTTACTCCTCTTTAAGGCATTGAATTTATTACTCTCTGTAGAATTGGTATCTAAACAACATCATGGATATAATAATGATCAAAAAAGTCATTTTAAAAAATAACAGTTGCTACCTAATTAATTAGATGTAAAACGCATATTAGAAGAAGGTAATAAGAAGAATATATTTTTTCCTAATAATAATAATAATAATAATAATGATAATAATAAAAAATTACATTTTATGAAGATAATATAGATTTTATACTGAGATTTATGGTAGATATTAATTTACTGGGATGTTCTTTGATAGAATTCTCCCAAGAACTTAGTTTTATAAAAATGAAAATCAAAGAAACAAGCGTATCAATTAAATTGGCGTTTTGTGGCATAATATCATAGTTCACGGCTCCAGAAGAAAATGGGCTGAATGTGCCCCCTTACCCTTCTTTCTTTTGATATTGAATGCGTAGTCGAGAAGAAGAATATTTCCATCGCCGCATATTGATCCAGTTATTCAAATATGAAATGTTATTACAAAACATGGGTTGAAAGAGGATGATCAGCAGTTCTCGCGTGTTATTTTTGTACTGGGTGATTGTTTACCCATTGATGATAATACAAAAATATTCAGTTTTAAAAATGAAAAGGAAATGTTGGAACTTGGTCTGCGTTTAGATTCAAAATGTAGTAGATCGATATTATCACAGGATATAACCTTAAACGCTTTGATTTAACATATTTAATAGAAGAATTGAATATTTGAATTCATCAATTTTATCTTGGTAGAGTAAAAGGTTTAAAATCCAACTGTTATGAATAAAACTTTCAAAGCAAACAAATGGGTAAGTTGTAATAAAGTGATTAATATAGAAGGTCGGTGTATTTTAGATGTATTAAATATATTAAAGAGAATATAAATTCGTTCTTGCAGTTTAAATGCAGTCTCTCAACATTTTTAGGCAAACAAAAGATGATATTCATCATGCAGATATCAAAATTACACACTTGGCGCTCAAGCGAGACAAAAATTGGCTATTTATTGTTTAAAAGATGCATTTTACCATAAACTTGATTGATAAATTTAATGTTATTTATTAATTGTATCGAAATGGCTCGTAGCTAACGGGTTCCATTATCATTTATCCTTACAGGGAGTCAACAAATTAAATCATATCTCAACTCCTCAGAATCTGTGCAGAAGAAAATTATATAATTCCATGAAGGAAAGCAGAAGGAAAATGATTATCGAGAGCTACAGTTTATAGAACTGAAAAAAGGATTTTATAACAATCCAATTATATTAGATTTTCTTAGCTTTATCAACAATCATTATGGCTCATAATTTATATTTATTCGACACTAACTATTATTATTTAATAATAATAATAATTTATTCAATGAAAATGATTATACAAAAACACCCTCCAATAATTATTTTGTCAAACCTCATATTCGTAAAGGTTTACTTCCTAAAATATTGGAAAATTTATTAATAGCGCGTAAAAAAGCAAAAGATGAATTAAAAAGAGAAGTTGATCCACTAAGAAGAAAGGTATTAGATGGTCATCAATTGGCTTTAAAAATATCTGCAAATTCCGTATATGGATTCACGGGTGCTCAAATTGGAAAATTACCTTGTATAGAAATATCTCAAAGCGTTACAGCATTTGGGCGCGAAATGATTATGATTACCAAAGATAAAATTGAAAAAAATATACAAATGCAAAAATTATTTATGGCGATACAGATTCTGTAATGATAAATTTTGGCGTAAAAACTATTCAAGAAGCCATAACATTAGGTCAGGAAGCGACGCTTTATGTTACAAAATATTTTATTAGTCCTATTAAATTAGAATTTGAAAAGGTTTATTATCCATATTTGTTTATAAATAAAGAACGATATGCGGGATTATACTACACCCGACCAGATATTTTTTTTATAAAATTGATTGTAAAGGAATAGAAACAATTAGAAGGGATAATTGTCGTCTCGTTGCTGATTTAATATCGGGAATTTTAAAAATAATTCTTATTGAAATGGATACGGAAAAAGCCATTGCATTGGTTAAAAAAACCATTTCAGATTTACTTAACGATCGTATTGAATTTTCTCAATTAATAATAACAAAAGAATTAACTAAAACTCATAATGAATATAAAGCAAAACAAGCTCACGCAGAATTAGCAAATAAAATGGAAAATCGGGATTCGGGAACAGCACCTAAATTGGGAGATAGGGTTCCTATGTTATCATAAATTTAAATGAAAATGATGATAATAATAATTAATAAAAAAAGAAAATAAATTTATATCAAAAAAGCTGAAAATCCTGATTTTGTATTAAAAATGGTCTTCAGATAGATTATGAATATTATTTATTAAACCAAATTAAAAACCTTTATTACGAATATTCGATCCTATTCTCGGAAAAATATGGAACAAATTTTATTACGAGGTGATCACATGATGACAAAAAAGGGAAATGAATTAGACGTTTTGAATATAAGACCAAAATGTATAAAATG
This sequence comes from Macrobrachium rosenbergii, assembly GCF_040412425.1. Lineage (NCBI taxonomy): Eukaryota > Metazoa > Arthropoda > Malacostraca > Decapoda > Palaemonidae > Macrobrachium > Macrobrachium rosenbergii. Next base: position 56,869,323 of record NC_089794.1, on the reverse strand, counting down.
CAACAAATTTATACAACGTAATAACAAAAATTTAATGTGTATACAGTGTAGGAAGAAAAAAAAACCCGCAATACAATCCAACATGTCTATTAAACCCTTTTTAATTATTAGTTAGTCATAAAGGAAGTGTTTTATGGACTTTATATATATATATATATATATATATATATATATATATATATATATATATATATATATATATATATATATATATATATATATATATATATATATATATATATATATATATATATATATATATATATATATATATATATATATATATATATATATATATATATATATATATATATATATATATATATATATATATATATATATATATATATATATATATATATATATATATATATATATATATATAATATATATATATATATATATATATATATATAATATATATAATATATATATATATATATATAATTTTGAACTTCAAAAACTCATTGAATAAAAAACAATGAAAAATTTAAAGTTATTGTTTAATGTTATAATGAAATAATAACATTTTTATCTGAGACATTCAAATCTCTTCTTTGGATACCAGAACAAAAAAAAATATGAAAACATATATTTTATAATATGTTAATTAATTTATCACATACGCTTTATTATTATTTAATATAAAATAAATATAAATAATATGGGAAAAAACTTAGTTGATTGAAAGATTTGACTCGTAAACACTTTTTTCATTACAAGAAGAGAAAAAAACTAATGAAAAATTTTTAGCTTTCTTGGATTAATGTTTGTATCTAATATTTAGTTATTTTTTTTATAATTTATGGATTTTTTAAAATTACCAAAATTGTTCAGTTTAAAAATTATATTATTTTTTATTAGATTTTCAGCAATCTTGTCTTTTTAAAATTTTAAGTTAATGTGAAATAATATATTTAAGTATATTTAATAAAAAGTAAAAATATAATGTATTAATTAATTTTAATAATTAAAAAATATATAAAATTTAATTTCATTAGCGCATAATGTTTGTAGTATTTTATTTTTCATTATATGTAAAATATATAAATAAAATTTTATAAAAAGTTAAACCAGAAATGACTCTCGGGTATAAAAAGAGTTGCTTTTCATTATTATGGTTCATTCATATTAAAGAGAAAAAAAGATTGTTGTTATATATATAAATTAAAAAGATGGCTCAGTTTAAAAATGTCGACTCTGCATTTAAGTCCGCCGTTCGAGGAATCACAACTCAATCCGGCATATATGATATTATGAGGTGGCCACTTCTTAATCAACATTGTTTTGTTCGCATAAAACCCCAGCTTGACAAGACAATGATGACGATGAAACAATTAACCACAAAAAATATTGATAGATTATATTACCTTTTATTACAAAACCAACTTCGATATTCTCTTTCTAATGAACAGCGGTTTCATTTAATCGCTCGTGTTAGTCATTACAGATATGAAGAGGAAAAGGGGAATAATAATGAAAAAAATATTGACAATCATCCACCCGTATACGTTGAACTAGCGGCGTGTTACAAGCCTGTTTCCGGATGGAAAGGTTTAATTTACGTTAGTTCAAATGTTAACTTGTTTATGAAACTTTGTATACCAAAACTGAAAAATAAAAAAAGAGATTCCATTTACAAGCTTTTAAAACAAGATGAAATTGAAATTGATGAACGTTTGATTATGGATTATCAAGAATATTGGAATGCAGTGTCTTATTGTCTTCCTCCCAACAGGCTTGAATTACAACGAGATCAGGAATTTATTGACGCTAAACGAACGTATGAAGAACCATTTAACAACCTTTTAAATATATTTGATTACCCAAATTTTAAATCTACTTTCTCATTAGTAAGAAACCCTAATGGAATAAACGAAAGTATAATGCCAGTAATCTTAAAACATTTTTTACCTAAAAAGATAATAATTAATAATAATAATAATGATGATAATGCATTAAATAATGAATTGAAATTTTTTCCTTTCAAGCTGAAAATATTGATAGATTGTATTATATATAATGTTAAAAATGCTCCCGTTAATTGTTTAAATGATGATTATCATGATGATGATGATTCAGAAGAACAAAAATTATTTCATATTGTCGCTCGTGTTATTTATAAAAATAAAATTCCTCTTTACGTTGAACTGGCGGCTAAATCGCCTATGAATTTCATGAGAGAATGGAATGGTTTTATCTTGATAAGCGTGAATATTAATTTATTTATGCAATTATGCTTACCAAAATTGCAACGGATATATAAACAACTCATATATAATTCATTATTAAGGAATGATAATATTACACATTCTACTATTACCACTACCATCCCATTTTTGGATGAAAAACAAAAAAAAAAAATTATAATTCCCTATGTACTATTTTTTCAAATAATAAAAACTATATACTGGATGAACAAGTAATGTAATGTATTTTTAAAAAATTAAATGTTTTTCTTAAAATATGTTTATTTTTTATTTTATTTATATATAATAAAATAATGATTTTTTATTATAAACTATTTTCAGTATTTTATATAATGTTAATAAATAATTTAAGTATTTCAAATAAATCTAAAAAAAATATATATATTTTTTATTATTCTTTATATTTTTTATTATATATATAAATAAAAAATAAACAGTATAAAAATCAAATAATAAGTGTATAAAAAAATTAGTAGATTTAATAAAATATACAACAAAACTATGGTGATGATAAAATGTGTTAATATTATATAAAAATGAAATGCAAAGCATTTTATATCGACGTTGGAATAATTGCAACTGTATTAATAATAGTTTTTCCCATTTTTATCATTGATTTTATTAATAAACATATAATAATAATGACAACAACAACAGTAGTAATGTTAATTCATCATCAGTAGGTTTTATAGCTATTCCACCGGGAGACATTATATTTAACTCCAAAGATCCTTCATCTTATAAGGAATACGTTGCATTACTCAACGAAACTATAAAAAAATATGAAGAGAAAGCAAACAATAGGGTTCATTGTGGGCATTATTACCCTAAATCTGAGCAAGTATGTGAATTTGAAGACACGTGGCTCAATCAGTGTAGAAAAGCCAATTTATGGAATTATAAAAACAGACAACCATGAGTTATTTTTACTTTTAATCACGATTCAAATTTTATGCCATTAAAAGGAAAAGAAGAAAAAGGATTTAAATACCCAGAATTTATACCTAAAGATATAATTGGTAAAATTAGTGAAGATGTTGAGAACTTTAATTATAGTATAGCGTTAGCGGTGAGGTATTGTAATAATACTGATATTTTTAGTCATAACCCATATTCATTATTCCCTGAGCCCTATTTTATAAATAAAAACATTACTGGGTATATACCTCCTCTTGTCGCAGTTAGTTTTGATATGCGGGATAAGGATGTACTTGAAATACATTGCATACTCTGGAACAAAGCAGAGCCTGATAATATCATTGCTTCACATTTTTTTAAGATTAGCATTATCAATTAAAAAGTAAAAAAATAAAATATATAGGAATATAAGATTGATGATTGTTATTAAGAAAAATAATAATAATAAACTATTTATATATATTTTTATTTATTAATTTTTATATATAATAATAAAAATAATAAATAAACAAGTTAATTTTTATTTTCATCTGGTGGTGGTGGTGATGTATATGATCGTTCACCATATCCAAATCCAAATATGTATTGATCAGCTAAAATAGCTAAATAATATTTTAATAATAAAAAACAAATTTTAATAGCTTTCCTCTCTTCATTCTCACTATCATCATTCATAGTTGCTTCTATTAAAGAATTTAATAAAGATATCAATTCATTCAATGTATCAGGTTCAAAAAAGTTATTTAAGTGTATTTCATTATTTAAAATTTTGTTTTTCATTTTAGTATATAATGTTTGTAAACCAAACTTTTTATTATTTGTAAAATTCAAATATGGAAAAGCTAAATCAATTTGGGGATAAACTGATAATGCTTGTTTTAACCATAAATAACATTTATCCGCTTCATAATATGTTGGAATTTCATCATCAATACTATTCACATAATTCATGTTTTCATAAATAGTAGCAACTAAAATGTCATTAAACTGTTTAAATGACGATGGTGGTGTCTCCATGTTTTATATAAAATAAAATAAAAATATGAACATTTAATTATATATATATGATTTATAAATAATTTTTATTATTTTTATTACAAAAAAACTTTTTTTCTCTTTCTCATTGTATCACATAGGCTAACTAAATTTAGATTTTTGGAAGTTTGGAAAAGATAGAGACATAGTAAGGTAAGTGTTGGATGTCCCTCAACAATCAGTTAGTTAGTTGATTTTTGGGGGTTTGTAGAAGGTAAAGATGTAAGTAACAAGTGATTTGTCTACAGTTCAGAATAATCATTCTTTTACTACAAAAAGAAAAAAAAAACTGATTAAACCTCGATATTTTTTCAATTATTATTTTCAATTGGGTTGGGCTATACTATATTGATTGATTAACCTAGCCTCCCAAACATCAGTTAGTTGGTTGGGTTAACTAAATTTAGATTTTTAGGGGTTTGGGGAAGATAGAGATATAAGTAACAAGATAAGTGTGAACAATCAGAACAATCATTCTTTTATTACTACAAAAAAAACTGATTAAACCTCGATATTTTTTCAATTATTATTTTCAAGAAGACAGTAGGTGTTGGGTTATTAGTATTACGAGATTGATTCAGATTAACGAAAATTTATAAACATCAGTTAGTTGGTTGGTTTAAATGAATTCAAGATTTTCATTTTTACAATAGATAGAGACATAGTCCTCAGTAACTAAAAAAAGATGGAACAATCTGAACAATAATTCTTTTATTACTACAAAAAAAAAAAAACACAAATAAAACCTTGATATTTTTAATTTTATTTTCAAAAAAGAGATATGTTTTTTTAGTAATAATAGAAGGGTTGAAAAAGATTAATAAGACAGTTAAGTGATTCTTCTTCCTTTTGTTTAAATGAATCAAATATTCATTTTTACAATAAAATACTTGACATGTTTTTTTCATTTAATAATGGAAAAGTAATGTTTATTTCAATTAATATATTTTTAGAAAATAAATCATCAATTTATTTAATTTAAAAGGTTTTGATTTATTTTTTTGAATAATAAAGTTGAAAAGATTAATAAACCAGTTAAGAGATTTAAAAAATTGTCTAATTAGTAAAACAAAACTTATATTATTAAACTGAAAATACTTGAATATATATTTTTCATTTAATAATTCAAAGTTTTATTTATTTCTTGGTATAATTAATATACTTTTATTTAAAAATAACTGTTTATATATTATATTTATTTAATTTAATAGGTTTTATTTATTCTTATATATATTAATATATTTAATATAATAATATATATATATATATATATATCAACACATTTAATTTTCATTGTACTTTTTATTCAAACAAATATTTATTTAAAAATTTAAGGTTTTGCTTATTAAACACAACACATAAATATTTTTATTCAATATATGGATTAAATAAAATAATATACTCAATAGAATGTATTCATTTAATTTAAGATTTTGTTTATTAACCTGATATATATATATATAAAAAATATTTTCTTTATATTTTATATTGTATTCATTCAAAAAAATCATTTTAATTGATCGTTTGGGAACTACGACCATACTATATTGGCCTAATTCTATCTGGATATATATATAAGCTAAAATATTTAACCTAATCCAGCTACCAATCACTACAGTATGACAGAATCCAACACTTACTTAATCTTACCTAATTTATTAACCTGGATGCTAGGCTAATCAATATGTATCCAACACTTACTGTCTTCGTTGAAAACAATAACTGAAAAAAAAAAAATATTGAGGTTTACGGGAGGTTAGACCAACCAATCACTACTAATCCAATAACTTACATCTAATCTTTTTCAAACCCCTAAAGATCTAAATTTAGTTAACCCAATACAATATGGTATAGCACACTTACTATCTTCTCCAAACTCCCAAAAATCTACACTTAGTTAACCCAACTAACTAACTGAGATAGGTTAATTTTAATCAATATAGTATAGCCTAACCGTTGAAAATAATAATTGAAAAAAAAGGTTTAATCTTTTTGTAGTAATAAAGGAATGATTGTTCTGATTGTTCACACTTATCTTGTTACTTCCATCTCTATCTTCCCCAACCCATTTTTTGAAAATAATAATTGAAAAAATATCGAGGTTTAATCGGGTTTTTTTTGTAGTAAAAGAATGATTGTAATACTTATACATTTTAAAAATTATATTGTTTAGAATTTTTATCAAAATCATTAGGATTAAGATCACTTTCACATTTTTGAATCATTATTCCTCCGTGATTTTGTTCAAATGTTGTTGTTCTTCTTTAACAATGGGCTGGGAGTATATAAATATAAAAAAAATTATAATGGTTTTTATCAATTTCTAATTTTTCACTTAAGATCATATCAATCAAGTATATTGAAGCCAATGCATATCACCATTAACGTTTTTCAATGTAATTGGTTTCTTTAGATAAATGCATACATATATACTGTAAAAAATAATTGCTGTGAATATGCCTTTTTTCCTCCGATTATACGATTTCTTAGCAACATACAACATTTTCACTGAATGTATCATTATCATTAACCTAGTCTTGAACAATAAATTAGTTAGTTAGGCTGGTTGGATGTCCTCGAACAATCAGTTAAATAGTTGGGCTAACTGAATTTAGATTTTTGAGTTTGGATAAGATATAGATGTTAAATATTTTATCCTATACAATTAGGCCATACTATATTGGCCTAGCTCCCCAAACGATCAATTAGTCTTGGGCTAACTTTTAGAGGCTGGTTCTCTGATTAGTGTTTATGGATGTATAGACGAGAATGATAAAAACGGTTTTTTGAATAAATACAACATAAAAAATTAAACTTTGAGTATATCTTTTTTTTATAATAATATACAAAGAAGAATATATGCTTATATATATATTTATATATATATATATATATATATATATATATATATATATATATATATATATATATATATATATATATATATATATATATATATATCAGTTTAAAAAACTTAAATTAAATAATACATTCCGGATTAGTTTACAAAATGAAAATTGAATAAAAATGTAAAAAATACAATATATATTATAACACACACATGAATATATATATATAAAATACATAAATTATATATATATATAATATATTATAAATACACATATAAATTAGGTATATATACACATATACATACATATATATATATATATATATATATATATATATATATAATGAATATACATTTTAGTTTAAAAAACCTTAAATTTTTAAATGAATATATTCCAGTTTGAATAAAAAGTACAATGAAAACTAAATGTGTTTATATTTATATATATATATATATATATATATATATATATATATTTCAGTTTATATATATATATATACAATATATAGAATATATATTTAAATATAATTCAGTTTTATTATATTTAGTATATATATTAAATAATAATAACAAGTTTAATATAAAAATAATGAAAACTAAATGTGTTTATTAGTTTAAATATAAGGCCTTAAATTTTATATTTAATGAATATATTGGTTGCCTCAGTTTGAATTATATATATATTAATATTAATTCCACCGCTTGGCTTCTCTAAAAAATTGGTTGCCTCTTTTTCACCTTACAATGAAAATTATAAATGTGTTTATATTATATATATTAAAATTCTTTTTTATTAAAATAAACAAAACCTTAAATTAAATGAATACATTTCAGTTTGAATTAAAATATTTTTGAGTATATTATATTTTCCAAATTGTATATATATTAACCCAAAAGAATAAACAGAACCTTAAATTTAAATGAATACATTTCAGTTTGAATTGAATATGTTGAGTATTAAGTATATTAAATAATCCAACAAGAATAAATACCAATATAAATTAATTAAGAATAAAAATCAATGAAAACTAAATTTTTAAGTATATTTATATTTTATATATTGTTCCATTTATTATATTAAAATGGGCTGGCAAGAATAAATAATTTATAAAATTAATTAAATTTCCAGTTTTTGAATTCAATTAACTTATGAGGAACAAAATGGAAAAGTCATTATTAATCTTTATTTATGTTTCTTTATCATTATATATTATCAATATATAATATTTATTCTTTACATTATAATCTATTTTTTATTATATATCCATATAAAATTTTACAATGAAAACTAAATGTGTTGAATATTATTTTAAGTATATATATTAATATCAAAAGAATAAATAGAATTAAATTAAATGAATATATTAAAAAAATGTATTTTAAAAAATATTAAGTTTTTTTATTTATTGCCATTTTTAATTATTAACTCGTTTTCAATCATTTCCATATCAAAAAAATTATTATTCAATATATTAACCTTTTTAATAGATATTACTTGATGATTCATTATTTAATACATCATATTACTCTTAGATCATTTCATCTTATATTTTCCATCGGTTTCGTCACGTGATGATGTCCATTATTGACATGCCATTTCATTTCACATCTTCTTTTCCATTGGTTGTCGTCACGTGATGATGTTCATTATTGACATCATCATTCTCCATTCCACCGTTTCCATCTTCTTTTCCATTGGTTGTCGTCACGTGATTTTCATTATTGACATCATCCTCCATATTTCACTTGTTTTCCATCTTCTTTTCCATTGGTTCATTATTGATGTTCATTCATCATCCTCCATTCCACCGTTTCCATCTTCTTTTCCATTGGTTGCCTCTTTTTCACCTTCGTTTGGTTCATCAAATTCCATTTCTTCATCTTCATAAATTTCATTCTTTACATCATGTATCATCATTACCTGTATTAACAGTGAAAAAAAGTTAATGGTTCATTACAGTAAGTCATGTATGCATGTACTCTAAATAATCGACGTGAGTATGCTTTTTTCCTCCGATTATACGACTTCTTAGCCATATACCATTTTTTCGGTACAACATTTTCACTGGGAGTATCATTATCATTTTCCAAATTGTATATTCTTTTCCGTTTTCTAGTAAAATCTTTATAGTCCATTATGTCTGCGAATGATATTGTAAATGAACATACTGATCCATTTAAACCAAAAGGAAGAAGACGACTGGGTCTAAATTTTCGTTTTACTAAAACCTGTCTCGTAATTACTAAAGTACACCGATTTATTATTTCAGTGCAGTCTATATCTAGTTCCACATTACTTTCATTCATCAACTGATTCAAGCTTGTAATACTTATACAATATAAATTATATTGTTTATTATTGTAGGTGAATTTATCAAAATCAATAGGATTAAGATCACTGTCACATTTTTTAATCATTATTCCTCAGTGATTTTGTATCAAGTGTTGTTCTTCTTCTTTAACAATGGGCTGGCAGTATATAAGTTTATAATGGTTATTATCAATTTCTAGTTTTTTGCTTTTTCATTATTGTCTCTTAATTTAAGAGGAACAAAAATGGAAAAGTCATCCAGGTGAAGATTAATCTTTGTTTGTGTTTCTTTATCATTGTTCAGCTTATTATCAATTAACTTATTGTTTACATTATATGAAATTGAAGTTCCTAGCCTTATACCGTTCTCAAATATTCTTTCACCACACAAATCATTATCTATCAACACTTGGCTTATTATCTGAAGGTTCACCATTTTTACCTTTTCACAAAACTTGTAGAAAAATCTCAGGCAGATAGTGTAGTTTCACAAAACACCTGCCTGAGATGGATGTGTAGTGGTGGTTTGATAGCCACTGAGTGACTGAGCTAGTAGTGAACTGGATCATCCCTTTTTATATCAAAAAATGTATCAAAAAATGTATTGGAATTTGGTTTGAAACGCCCTAAGAGGCCTAAGGCCACACCTTCATGTTTTTATATATATACCATTGTATATTCAATTCAAAAAAGTAAATATCAAAGCCATATAAAAAAAAATGTATTGGGTGTGCCCAGTTTATATTTCCTAAAAAATATATCAAGGCCATATGGGTGTGCCTAGTTTATATTTTCCTAATATATTAAGACCATATCAAAAAAATGTATTGGGTGTGCCCATTTATGTTTCCTAAAATATCAAGGCCATATGGGTGTGCCCAGTTTATATTTCCTAATATATTAAGACCATATCAAAAAAATGTATTGGGTGTATAAATACATATAGTTATATATAAGTGATACAATTAATCTATTGCTTGTTCACTCATAACGAATGGCTTATTTTACATTTTATATTATATATATATATATATATATATATATATATATATATATATATATATATATATATATATATATATATATATATATATATATATATATATATATATATATATATATATATATATATATATATATATATATATATATATATATATATATATATATATATATATATATAATATATATATATATATATATATATATATATATATATATATATATATATATATATATATATATATATATATATATATATATATATATATATATATATATATATATATATATATATATATATATATATATATGGGGTAATGTGTTTGATTTTAGAATTACTGTGTATATTCAGTCATAGTGTGATGAAACGAAAGAGAAGCAATAAGGTGGTGCTTTGGACGGTCGCACAGTTGCAAAATCATTGCAGTCAGCAGATATTTCAATTGCTTCAGCTGTTTTGGCTCGATGAACACACAATATTGACGCTGATGTGTGAGGCAACCGACCGAGTTGGTATGCAAGTACGTAAGTTCGTGCGTTAGAAAAATGGAGATTGTGTCTAATTGTGCCCAAAAGTTAGGTCTGGTTGATTATTAACTTAGCAAGAGCGATATCGTCCAGACGTGGCTTTGTGTGTTTCCAATCTCTTAGAAACCGGCAGTTAAGGTAAATCCAGACTTCTCTTTTTTTTCTGTGTGGACTGTGAATTCGTGAATTTACCATATCCAAGACACTTATGAATTTGTGGGGAGAATTGGACATAGTCCTTTATGTCACTTTAATTTTCTATTTTATTGTGTTCTGATTTGACATTTATTAACCATGCATTTTAGACTTTCATTATTATATCACATGCTTGTATACTGTATTTGTGGGAGATTACTATTTGTTTGATTTTCAACAGATGTCTGTGGGGTTGCTGTGGTGATAGAGAAAGGACACTGCAATCTTTGCAGTTTAGTGGTTGCTTTCACTGTGGCTGACTTTAAGACTAGACGTATAATGTCTACGATGGAGTGTGTGGGAGTTTTGAGTGTAAAGGCTTTTTAGCCAGAGTAAGATTAACACTTGAATTAGACTAATTTTGACTTGATAATTCATTTATTATGCATTTTAATCTTTTCTTTGTTAATTCATTACTTGTTGGGTTTGTTTGATAATAAATCTATTTATGTAGGAAAGATTGTGTTTCCTTAGAGTATCCTTTCTGAGGATGGTGTTAGAGAGAGAGAGAGAGAGATGCGCGGATTGAGTGCTGAGTACGAGAGAGAGAGAGAGAGAGGGAGAGAGTTGCGGGTTACCCCGTCTTCTGAAGATAGGCCGCAAACACGTTACATAGCATTTCTAAAGAAATGTTGAATCTGTAGGTGTAACAGATTTTATTGGTGGCAGCGGTGTTGGTTTTTTATTGGTGGCAGCGGTGGTCGTTAGTTTTATTGGTGGAAGCGGTTAAAAGTTTTATTGATAGCAGCGATGTTTGGGGTTAAGATAGCGAAAGAGGGATAGGAATTAAATAGGCTAATTGATAACACTACGCCTGAGGGCACTCGCTGATAGATGCGGGCCAGGAGCAAATGCATTTATGATTAGTGTTGAGATCTTGTGCGATGAGAAAACTACATGTCAGAATTACGCGTCGATACGGTGATTTTTTTTTTTCTATTTAAGTATTCGGGAGTGGTGAATTGTGAAAATAGATGTGGGTGATATGTAGAGTAGTTTGGGGTTAATAAAACACCCAGATAAGTGTGAATAGTGGCGATTGTGAGTTAATCAAGTGAAATGGTGATCTTGCAATATCGAAGCGGAGCTAACACCTTCCATCTTCTTTTGAGTTCCCATTCTCGCTAGTTGTGCAGGGCTCTGTTTTCTGTTTAGCAGTCACGAGTCATAAGGCAAGTTCTTCTGTTTTCTTTTTTTTGGGATTGTTTTCTTGCGTCCCTCTTATTTGGTTTTATTTCATGTTCTTACGCTCGGGGCGTGTGATCACTTACAAAATGAATGAAGCAGGTGCAGATACGTCACAATCAATTGTGTGTCATAAGCTGACGAACTTCAATGCAGGCATTACAAATTTTAAAGGGTTAGCTGACGGGAAGTTGACTCAAAATGTTGAAACATTCATTGAATCAGTAAATAATTATCTGAATTCTAAGAAAATTGCGGATGGTGCCGAAGCTTTAACAGAAGCAAAAGCTTTCTTAGACTTAGACAAAGGGGATATTGGAGAACGAGCACGCAGTTTCGGGTTCAGAAAGTGTAAATCTTGGAAAGACCATCAGGAATTTTTACGTTCATCTTATGGCGGGATCGACCGAGAATGCGCTGTTCGGAATTTACGAGCGCTTATCAGAACTAGGAAAGGTAATGATTCATTAATCACGTACAGTGCTCGCTTCTTTGATGCAGTAGGTGAGATAAAGAAATCTATGAAAAACTCTCCATGGGTAAATGGAAATAATATCTCCTTAGATAATTTTGAAAAATTGCTACACTTCGCCTGCCTTTTGACGACGGTTCCGGATGTGATTGTAGATGGTTTCGATAAAAGAATTGATCAGAATACAGATGAATCCTTTTTGTTTGCTCAGATTAACAAAAATTTATCAAAATGTCCGACGCTGGACAGTAGTTTTGTGAAGGGAGGTACTAAAATTTCAGCAACGGTTTCGAAACCACAGAATACTAGTACTTCACATCTAGGAAATGATGCAGGAGTGAAAGCATGTGCACGAGTGGAGTCAAGGAAAACTCCAGAGATCAGTCACAACGATTCGTTGTTTTAACTCTGATAAGGTGGGACATAGTTAGTCAAATTGCAGAGTGAGATATTGTTCAGCTTGCAAATCTTCAGACCATGGGTGGAAATTTTGCCCAGCCACAAAGAATAGAGATTATTCAGGGAAAACACGGGGTGGTTTTACTAGATATGATAGAAGAATTCCTCATGATGCAAGTTCTAGGTACACAAATGAACATCAAAATTTTCACAGGATAAGTTCGAAGACTGACACAGGATAATGAGCAATCAGGTATTACAGTCACCAGAACATAGGCCGATTGTACGTGGTTTTTCTAATGGCATTGAAATTTCTATCTTCATTGATTCTGGCAGCTCAGTTAACCAGATAGACACTGATTTTTTTCACTCGAAGTTTCCAGAGTGTAAATTAGTCCCTACTAATGAGACAGTGTGTGATGTACAGGCGAAAAGATTGAATATCTTAGGTTCGTCATCTCTTACGCTTTGTATCGGTGAAAAGACGATAGTAGAACCATTTTTGGTCATAGAAGGATTAGCCTTAGGTGAAATGGTTTTGCTAGGACACCCTTCTTGTATGCGACATAACATCAACATTCTTACTGGAATTCAGGGGATTACAATAGGTGAGCCAGGTTGTTTCGTTCCATATAGAAACATGGAAAAAGGTTGTGAGAAACCCAAGACGCAGACTGCGACATGTGTAACACATTCATTAGAGAATGAAGACATTCCGCAAAAGTCTTTCAAAGTTTTTTGTTAGAAGATATTGAATTGCACCCGCGAGTCCCTACATTAATTAAAGTGTCGATGAAAGAGAAGAATTTGCTTCTCAAGTATGCGTTGTTGAAGGAACCGAGAAATTCAAAGACGTTGTAAGTACGGTATCAGTAAATGAAGTTTCAGTCGCAGGCATAACTGCAGTAGAATTGGTAAGCTATCAAGATTCAGTGAAAAAATATCACAAGGGTACTTATGTAATTGATTTTGAAGAGTTTAAGGAAGAACATAAGATAGTGAGTTTTTGTGGAGACGGTAATATGTTTCCCAACGAGGAACTACAATTCAAAAGTCAAGTCCTTCACGAACATTTGGCTAAAGCTGATTATTCCGAGTATACAGATAAAGTAGATAGAAAGTGTTGAAAGAATATTTAGATATTATTGCTTTGAAGGGAGATAAGCTAGGAGTTACAGATGTTTTAGAATATTCAATCCGCCTAGAGAAAGGTACAAATCCCCTATATATTCCAGCGTATCGACTTCCTTTTAAGATTAGAGAAAAAGTGGAAAAAGAAGTTCAGAAGTGGGAGTCAGAAGGTATCATTAGGCCCAGTTCCTCGCCTTTTAATTTTCCTTTACTAGTGGTCCCAAAGAAAGACGGTAGCATCAGAATATGTGTAGACTTTCGTAAATTGAACGAAAAGACATGCCCAGATAGATACCCTGTAGCCTGTTTGCCTGATTTGTTTGTTGAAATCAGTGGCAAGAATATATACTCGTCTATAGATCTCATGCAGGGATTTTTGCAAGTTCCACTTAGCGAGAATAGTCGTAAATTTACAGCATTTTCTATACCAAAGGGACATTACGAGTTTAATAGGATGCCTTTCGGACTACAAGGGTCCCCAATAACATTTACTAGGCTGGTTAACACAGTACTTCACGGGTTATTAGGAAAGTCTGTATTTGTGTACATGGATGACATTCTCATATGCACAGATACAATCGAAGAACATCTAAAGGTGTTAAAAGAAGTCCTCAAGCGATTACGGTTCGCTGGGTTAAAGGTCAAATTGGCTAAATGTGAGTTTCTGAAGAAATAAATTGTTTATCTAGGTCATGTTATCTCTAAAGAAGGAGTCAGAGTGAACGATGACAAAGTCAAGGCTATCGTGAGTTTTCCAGTTCCTAAAACCAGGAAGCAGATTTGTTCATTCCTAGGTATGTCGGGTTTCTTTCGCCGTTTTGTGTGGAATTTTTCTACAATAGCATCTCCATTGACAGATCTATTAGCAGAAGACGTTAAATTTGTTTGGGGTGACAGTCAGCAATTAGCTTTCGAGAAGCTTAAGAATGCTTTAGTGAACCCACCTGTTTTGAAGTTTCCAGATTTTAGTCAACCGTTCACCTTGGTGACTGACGCGAGTCAAGAAGGTATAGGAGCGTGTTTGATGCAGAAATTTGAGGGAAAATTACATCCAATTGCTTTTTATAGCAGAAAGTTCAAAACGCGTGGTAGTAACGAAAGGCTGATGTCAGTTGTGGACAAGGAGGCCTTCGCAGTCGTCTTTAGCCTTGTTCATTTCAAGATGTTGTTGATGGGAAATAAAGTTGAGATTTTTACAGATCATCAACCGTTGCTAGAGCTTTTCAATAAGCCAAATTTATCGCCCAAGAGAGAACGTTGGTTTTTGACATTGAGAGATTTTGATGCAAGCCTCAAATACATTGAAGGTAAGCGTAATGTGGTTGCAGATGCATTGAGCAGGTATTTTCCGGTTGAGGATGAGGGAGTACATACCGAATCCTGTGCGGAAGACGAGAGTGGACATTTGGTGTCTCATGTCTCAGATACTAGTAGTTCTGAGATATCTCATGTAGGGGACAAACACGGTCCGATAGTGCATACTTCGGAGAGAAATAGTGTGTCGGCAGTCTCGGAAGAGATTGTTATTCGTGATGTTGAGGGAAACGCTGTGTGTTATATTACTGGTGAAAATGTCACTTGGGACATACCTTGCTCGAAGAAAGCAAGATGAAGATAAATTATTATCAGATGCTAAGGCATTTCTCAGAGGAGTTTTACCGAAGAAAGGGTATAAGTTGCCTTTTTCTGGACTAGAATTGGAGAATAATTTATTAGTTAGGAAAGTTAAGTATAACCTGCGAAGTAGTCTAAGCATGGGTGAAACTACACAAATCATTGTGCCAGAGAGTCTAGTACCACAAGTTCTAGATATTGTACATTGTAAATTTGGTTCTCCTCATTCAGGTGTTGATAAGACGTATGAAAACGTTAGGTCAAAGTTCTTTTGGAAAAATATGTTTTCCGCAGTAGAGACCTTTGTGAAGAATTGCTCTATTTGTAATGTGAATAAGCCGGCGACGACGGTGTCGTGTTGTTTGGGTTCATATCCCATACCAAATAGGCCGTTTCAGAGAGTGCATATGGATATTCTGGGTAACTTCTCAGAATCTGCTTATGGGTATAGACATTTATTAGTGGTTGTTGATGAGTTGACTCGCTTTGTCGAGATTTTCCTGCTGAAATTCAAGTCAGCTGAGGAAGTAGCTATAGCGTTCTTTAAGGGGATAATTTGTAGATATGGTGTCCCTGAATGACTGCTCACAGACAATGGTAGGGAATTTATTAATAAGACTTTGGAGGGTCTTGCTAATTTACTGGGAATAAGGAAGGTATCTATAATTCCGTATAGGCCAGAAGCGAACGGGTTATGTGAGAGGGCGAATCGGAAAATAATTGAGGCATTGCGCATGACAGTGGGTGGTTCCGATACACATTGGGACAGATCTTGGATGAAGTTCGATATAGTATCAACACTATGGTGAATGACACAATTAAGATATCTCCAGCAGAAGCTTTGTATGGATACAAGTTGAAAGGACCTTTTGATTTGTTACCAGAGCAAATTAAGGGCGATGTCACGGTTACTTCGTTGATAAATACAGCGAGAGAAAGATTTGCACATATTAGTAAAGAACTCGAACTTAGTTCGCGCGCAATGGTAGAGAAGAGTAACGCTAAATCACGGGGTGTAGCCATTTCCATGGGTGATAGAGTGTTCGTTAAAGTGAATGTTCGGAATGATCCGAATTATAAATTAAGTCCAAAGTTCCATGGACCTTTTGAGATTGTAGAGATCAAAAAAGGGAATAGATTTGTAATAAAGGATGTAAATACTGGTGTGACGAAGTTGACCCATATTTCGAAGTTGAAGAAAGTTGGGATGTAATGGAACATTTGTATATAGTTAGAGGGATAAATGGGTTGATATTTGTATGCATATGATATTTATTTTTTTTTGTCTCTTGTTCATTCTAGATGAAGTAGAGAATAAGATGACTTTGCCAGTCTCTTTAACTAGGTTAATGAAAGAAGTAAGAATAACGTTAGATAGAGTTGATAAGGGGATAGATAAAATGTTAGAATGGATTCCTGACGTTACTCCAGGAAATTCACCTTCTGTAGAGGAAAGGAGACGTAAAAGAGCAGCACCTTTGGTTCTTCTAGGTGTTGGTGTGATTTGCGATTAGAGCTATGTCCGTTGGGAAGTTTAGTCAAAGTAGCAGAAGTTCAAAGAGACCCTAATAGCTCAGGGAAACAGTTAAATCAGTTGCAAGAAAGTATTTGAGAAATTGAGAAGTGGTTTTGAAACAATTAGACATTCTTTGAATGAGTTGTCAGTTACAGTAGAAGGTTTGAAAGAAGATCTTGATGTGACAATAGCGCTTCTTACGATCCAACATACTCTTCTTAATATTCAGAAAGAAACTGATTCTTAAAGGATAGAAGTGCAAATGCAAATAAAAGCAATTATTGCTGCAGCAGATGGTCATGTGTGTATGGTGATGTATTACCTTTAGGATACCTAGAAAATGTTCTAAGGAATTCCGCTTAGTTACATGGTTTAAAAGTATTATTCACAGGAGGAGATTTGTATTTATATTATAATGTTTTGAGGGTGAGATTGTCTGATCGGGGATTAGTAGTATATGTTCCTGTCAGTACGATGAAACCTTTTCTTAGTTTTGTTATTAGACCTTTTCCGAGTGCTTTTGGAGACTTAGTAGTGACATGGGATGGATTAGAGACCATGTTCGTTTTAGGGGCTCAGGATGTACCTTAGTTAGGGAGAAGTATGTGTGTGACAGTAATGTTTTCCAGTTGCGAGTTGTATCTGTGGGTGGTTGCGAATTGGCATTAGTTCATAGACAGACACCGACA
>NC_089794.1:56836270-56846270 GCF_040412425.1 Macrobrachium rosenbergii | reverse complement strand
TAAGAGTTTGGTTTTTTTTATGCTTCTTTTTGCATTTCTTTTGCTAGTATTAATCAGTTATATTGTTCTCAAAATAATCTTAGTAGTACTGAGTTGGTATAATAACTTGGAGCAAATCAAGGAAAAAGTTTAAACCAAAAAGTTGTCACAATGAAAACTTAAAGACAGTACGCATAAAAAAGGATGAAATACAAATGGATAAGTTTAACATACAAATAATTTTAATTGACCACTGTCACTAGACAGGCTTATTCTGTAATTTGCAAAATAATTATTGTTCCCTTTTATGGTAAATACTTCCAGATTACGGAGATACTCTCTTGATTATCTGAAATGTCATTATCTGGACCTTGACAATAGTACCCCATCCAGACAAGGGATCAAGATATACGATATACATAATTTTCAAAAAATTGACAAATCCATTCTCCGATGGTTGGTAATGATATGTTGAGAAAAGGTTCTTTTGGAAGGTGAGTGAAGCAGGGAAGGAGTTTTCCTGGCTGGTGGGGGGGGCTGGTGGGAATGCAGTCTGTGATGATAGGAGAGGGGTATAGGCAGGCTTTTGACTTCGCTAGAGCATTTCATATTGGAGTTTTTTTTTATTTATGCTTTTTCCACATTTTATTAAAGGATATGTACCTTACTGTACTGTAGCTTGTAATGAAATACTTGAAGCACAATGCAAAAAAAAAAAAAAAGAGAGAGAGAGAGAGAGGGAGAGAGCAACAACTAAAATATTGCACACATTAGTGACTGAGGGTATGGAGCCAACCTGTCAGTACAACACAAATGCAGAAAATGAGGTCTCCGAAAGAGAAATAAAACAACAAAAACATTATTATTACGACAGGTATAAAGGAACAGCCGAAGTCTGAGTGTTCAGTTTCGGAACAAGCTGTTTTACTATCAGAGACACGATTATCGGTAGCTCCAGTTGGCTAGATGTTCGTCTAGTTATGCAGAAATCTTTGTTTTCGATGGGAGTTTTACAAAATTTCCTATGACTTCTGATGTTGGAGTGTTCGGGGTTGGAGATTTTTACACCTGTACGAAAACTTACCACACTATGTGAATTTATGCATACTTTTATAAGTCTCCGAGTGGATCCCACATAAATCCCCGAGTTACACTTGGGGCAAGACTACTTATGCACCACTCCGGAGGACATCGTAGCACAAAGCTGATCCTTAAATTTAAAAATAGAGCCAGTCGTTAGGGGGAACAAGTTTAACATGCAAAGCACTAAAATGTTTTTTAATTATGCTCGTAAATTTTGTTCTAAAATGGACATCATGGCAGTAGGGAAACTTGGCATAAAAGTGTAGTTTGGGTACTGTAAGAGTATAACGCTCAGTGAAAAACTTATTGTTAAGTATTTTATTGAGGCTATTAAAAACTACCTTAGAAGGAAAACAATTGTGTTTAAAATATTCTACAAGAAAAGTAACTTCATCATGAAAAGATTTCTAACTAGAGGTGAGAGAAAGTGCCCTGTGAAAGAGACTCGCAACGGAATTAATCTTAAAATTATAAAGGCAATAACTGTAAAAATTGGTACCTAATTCTGTAAAAGTCTTTTTTCTAAAAATCGTTGTAGTAAAATTATTATGTCTGGTGACCAGAACGTTTGATAGCAATATAATCTATTATCCTTGGCTAGACAAGAAGTTTCTTTATCAAATAGTGTAAAGATTACGTACAAATTTAAATTCTTATTTGACTTTTGATCTCCAAACCAGACGTTGACCTTGGTCCTGACCCTATTCTGTGCATCAGCTTATTTAATGGACTCTGCATCCTAAGTATGAAATATCACACTTCCGTAGTTCCAATAGTAACAGAGAAATTAAATTTTATTTTGGCCTTCGACCTTGAAGTATGATCTTGACGTCAATCTAATCCACCGCAAATAATTCTTCATGATAAGTTGCTGGAGAGCCGTTTAAGGGAGAAGAGTGAAATAAACATAGACGCATTCACAAATCTTGCCAAATATGTAGAGATAGTTAAACACGTGCACTGTAATTCGTACGTTCATTTTGTCATCAAAAAGTTTTTAACTTTGCAGCCTCTGCACGGTTACCAGTAAATATATTAATTAATATCACACATCTGGTCACCACTGTAATGTATGAAGTTGGATTATCTATGACGAATACGTCATCGAAATCTAAAGGAATGAAAATGAAGGCAGCAAAGTTATTCATAAAGGTTTAATATTACATAATTATTACGTTTCTCAAAGATAAGTGAAAGAGCTGACATTCCAAAGAAATGGCGCTCAGTCAGAGAGGTAAGCACTTTCCGAAATTACAGAGAAAATTTATGCCGGAGGAAAAGCAGACGTTCTGATGAGTAAATAATTCTCTGAAAGTTTTTGAGTTATAACTCCCTGAAACCATATAATATATTTGCTTGAGCACTGTGAAACAAGGAAAGTTACCAACTGGTGAAACAAGGAAAGTTACCAACTGTTTCTGAACTAACTAATAAGAGGAAGTAGTTAAGTCACTTTCAGATATGAGGAATGATCAAGGAAAACATCACAGAGTATTAGGAGAAAAAAGGGCAACGGAATGCAAACAAGCTTAATAAAAGCTTATTCCTTTAACATCCCAGCACGGGAAGATAAAGTCATTTCACACTCACAACGCCTCGAAAATCGACACTCATTACCACCTTAGTCGCCTGTCAAATCTTGTTTAGCCACTGGTCAACGGCTTTCAGTAGTTAAGCCAGTCAGCAAGTTAAGGAACGTACTGTTCGGATAAATAAAAGAAATACGATTACTTTATTAGTGAGTTGCATGTTCCAAGAGTAAATTCTCTTGGAAACTGTTTTTCGGGGTATTTATTGTCAATTTTTTCAGTGTACGTAAATCTTTTGGAACCTACCTTTGCGGATTTTTTTTACGTGAATGTTTTCAGTATACGCAATATTATTCACTTACTGTCGCACACCAACCTCTCTCACTTCTCAGCATAAATATTTATATATACATATATAGATACACATGCACACATTTATAAATCCAGGAAAACACTTTATTTTATTTATATACCTCGGTGTCACCTTAAGTTACGTTAATTGTTTATACTGCTAATTTAAATGGATTACATTAACACGATAAAAAAAATTCTTTCTCGATGCACTGAACACCTTATTTTATCAAGAGAGAGAGAGAGAGAGAGAGGGAGAGAGAGAGAGAGAGAGAGAGAGAGTCTGATTAATTTGCTTTTATATTATTCAGACCATAATTTAGTAGCTTCCCGGAAATGTCAGTCCAGGGAATAAATCATAAACAAGACGCTGAACTTCTTGATAGAAACCAGAGGTATTTAACAGAGCTGAAGAAAGGCAGTCTTCAATCCGAGTGTATAACTACAAGAAAAATTTTTCTACAGATGATAAAAAGCTAAAAATGTATAAAACATTTGAAGGACCTGTTTTTAATCTTCTAGTTTCACTCAAAAATTCCTCTAAGGATAGAATTAGTTACCTGAAAAACTTCAGCAAATATTTGACTCATTAGATCTAAAAAGAACGAATCTGGTATGAAAAGGATACTTTTCTCTGCAGGAAGAAACCTTTGAAGATTTTTCCAAAGGAATCTTTCATTAGACGTTCATGAGGAGTGGAGGCTGAGATTCGGGAAGGTTGGTGGAACGGGATTTGACTGGATGATTTTCAAAGAGCATTCTAATATGCTTTGAAGAAGAAAAAAATATGCACAGAAGAACTCTTAAGAAACTGAAGACTTTGAAGAAAGCTGTCTCCCTTTATACTTATCGCGCTTCATAATTGAGGGATCTTTCATATCTCATCTGAAATTTATCTTCTCTTTTCATTCAGAGCATGAGCAGAAAATTAAATACAAATTTCTCTTTTTCTTAGATGTCTCATTCGAATGTTTTGAGCAAAGGGTTCAGAAATATTCATTGCAATTTAAATGAATGTCACCTCTCTCTCTCTCTCTCTCTCTCTCTCTCTCTCTCTCTCTCTCTCTCTCTCTCTCTCTCTCTCTCTCTCTCTCAAAAGTCAAGGCAACTTCAAATGTTTTGACTTAAAAGAAATAGGGGACCGATAGGTAATTACCAGATGATTCTCTAATTTTTTCTAATTCTATGCATGTCAGTCATGTAAATACTGCTAACTATTGAAAACAAACGGCTTGATGATCTCCATTCAGACTCACTTTTAAAAATTTTTACTCATTTACAGAATATATCATTGTTAACAGACTACAGAGTTCTTAGACCAAGCTCTTGAGCCTTTGTTACCTGTTTTCCTTTCTATAAGCACTGATATAATCTGCCGCACTTCATTTCTATCACAGATACAGAAGAAAAATCACAGACTTGATTGACACTGCTATTAATTCGAATTTAAGAGAAATTTCCATCACTGACCTCGAACTCGATTCTTTCTTTTATACTCTACCACTGCAGCTTCTGCTTAGTAATTCACTTGCTCCAAACAGTCTATGCATCATTCCACTACAAAAGGTTTCTTTTTCTTCTATTATATGAGAGTTTATAATTTATACTGACATTAAATATATCATAGGTCACTGATAATTAAGTCCTTTTTCTACGCATAGTCGTCAAAATGCTTATTTAATCTCCTTTGAATCGTCTATTTCAGCTGACCATTGACGTACATTTACATGTTATAGAACTGATGCCGGATGCTTGTCCTGGGGATAATGCTTCAGTCTTTTTATCCTCCCCAATTACCTTCACTTATGCACTGCCTAATCCTTTTCAATTCTCCATCACTCTCCTCTTTGCGAACTGAACTACTTTTGATTCCTTATAATTTTATTAATTTTAATCAAAGTTTGTTTTCTCATTCACATTTGTTGCGTCAAATGTAAATAAAGAATCAGCTTTTTTTTTTTCATTTAAACGTCTTCCATCCAATCTCACAAGGAAGTGAATGTTATTAAGTTTTCTTTAAAACATCTTTGTTTAGGAGATGAATCTTCAAAACTTAAATATTTATATCGAAGGCTCCTTTAACTTAATTCAGTCCTGATGTTCTCTCCTTATCAAAAGTTACTGAATATAATTTAGCGGTTTCAAGAAAAGCTAATAAACTAATACATCAAGACGACATTTGTGCTTCACTCCTCACAAATCTTTACTTCTGAGCACATATTATGTTTTCTCATTTGCAGGATTCCGGTGACCTTTCCAGTTGTCACATTAGCTGCTTATTTGTATCAAATCTATTATTTTATATTTCCTTATAGTTTCCCACATGTGAATATAATTTTTCGAAATTTATTCTCGTCACGTCATGAAAGAACAAGGCCTTAAGAAAAATGCACACGCGCAAACAGGAAATGAATAACTCAACGCTTGAAAAATAAGAGAAAGAAAAACCTATTTACATCGATAATTTTATTTGCCACTGGATAGAGAGGATTAGTTTTACGTTTTCGTATTTCAGCTTTGCTGAGTTTTGCTCTTTATATAGTTGTAAAGTTACAGTATAAAATAACTATCTTCCATATTAACGTGCATCTTTATGGTGTAAGGCCGCTTTCCCCTGATCTGTGCAGAGTGCGCATATATATAAACCTATAAACATTAGCGAATGTGAAATGCAATGAGACTTCATTACGCACAAGCAGTCTTTCACAGAACATGAATTCTGACTTCTTCCACGGAAAGTGATGGAAAATGTGCACTGTTTTTGTTTTATGTTTTTCACCACAACGAATGATTGTGCAGCGAGTGGTGCACACGACATTTATAGGGATTTATAATGAAAAGCTGATATCCACTTACTGGGATTTTTAGACGCTGACAATGTTTCCGTGTTAATTTTTAAAGATGCCATATTGATAAAATTAGATAAAAAAAAACTTATGTAGCAAAGCATAACTATTTCCTTTTTCAGGGCTATAAATTATGCAGTTACAACAATACACTAAATGTTGGTGACTTCAATGTGTAAATTTGATACTAATGGTCATTATCTATCATTAAATTATTCAGTGAAAGTTTGGGCCAACAAGGAAATCTCATTAGGTTCTCACGTATCATCTTTATATCAAATGGGTTTCATTCTTTAATGAGACATCCTGCATGGCAGAGGCTTCGTTCAGTCGTTAATAAACACCAGTTACAGCTGCATACCACGTTTCCCATTACAATTTATTTGGGAATTCTAACAGTGCTTCACCCGACATATATTCGCTCTGTAACCGAGAACTTTCATTCTATCTTATCGTATAATGAAATACGGTATAGCTTACGTGTGTATGAAACGTTGCTCGTATAAACATGAAGACAGAAAATAATGTTAACTTTATTGTATATCAAGCATGCATTTATTCGCATCCGAGTTCTGCTACATTGCAATGTTGACTTTAATGTTTGGAGGTAGTGAGAGCAAGTGTATGGTTATTTAAGTTATAAGAAAAATTTATATATATATATATATATATATATATATATATATATATATATATATATATATATATATATATATATATATATATATATATATATATATATATATATATAATGTGTATCCAGGGAAGGTTGGAATTAGGGAGGGCATCCGTCCGTAAAACATCTGCTGAAAGCAAATTTAGAAATGAATTATTCTTGAGAGCTGAAGCAGCCTCTTAAAAACTTCGGTCCCAACTAGAGATTCGACGGAGAAGAAGACGATTGTGTATCAACTTTTTTTTTTTTTGGTATTTCGCGAGGGTGTGCCTATTCTAGCTCTAGCTGATTAAATCTGGAGTATATAGCTTAGCCATTTCTGATCGTATTTTTGGACTGAAGGCTTTGTAGTAACAAACATAGGTCTCTCCAACTGTGTGAGGAATTTATAGTTTCTAATTGTTTATTATATATATATATATATATATATATATATATATATATATATATATATATATATATATATATATATATATATATATATATATATATATATATATATATATATATATATATATATATATATATATATATATATATATACATATATATACATATATATATACATTATATATATATATTTATATATATATATATATATATATATATATATATATATATATATATATATATATATATATATATATATATATATATATATATATATATATATATATATATATATATATATATATATATATATATATATATATATATATATATATATATATATATATATATATATATATATATATATATATATATATATATATATATATATATATATATATATATATATATATATATATATATATATATATATATATATTATACATATGCACTTCGTTATGTTGTGGTATGCGTTCCCAACTATGAATGACTCTGCTTCTGTCTGCTGTTGTTCACTTTGGTAATTCTGTTTACACTGTCTATCTTATTTCAGGAGGGAGGGGTAATGGATTCACCGGGCACTTTTTAGGTTTTATTCTTATAACACTAAATAGTTCACACGGCCAGCCACACTGGCCTTAGAAATTTCTCTTGATGTCAGAGGGGAGAGCGACACAGATCTTACCCAAAAGGGGTTCAAGTTAACTCTAACTAAAAATTGATCAGAATGAACTCTGGACCTATGTTGGATAAAACTCCGCCTCTTTGAGGAAGTCTACTCTAATCTTAATGGTTCAATTTCAACTCCCACTTTGGCAAAGGACAAATCAGGTCAATTTTGCTGACCTTTTCACTTCATAAGCTCCTCCTTACTTTCCCATAACTCGATGTTGGTTGTGGTCAAACTCCAATTTACTTGGTCTCACGGCTCATCATTTCAAGTTATCAACACCGTCTCTCTCTCTCTCTCTCTCTCTCTCTCTTATTACGATCAGTGAATTTCATACTTATTCACTGTAGAAATACTTTCAAATTCATTGCATAACATCACACGGCCACATACCTACATTGACTACAATGTACAAAACTATAAACTGAATCAATTAATGTAAGAGGATTAACCATCTCAACAACAAATGAAACCATTACATAAATTAACTCTAAGCCAACCAACTAAGGTAAACCCAGCAATAATAATGTAATGCAAAAATGAATAAAGTAGTCATGTAAGCAGGTGCATGGAAATAAAATTATATGAATGCCTATAATACACATTCAAAGAAAAACTTGACTATAGTCAATTACTTCAATGTCAATAATATTCATTAGTAAGCAAAGAAATGCAAGAAATATTATAATGCATCATAGTGCTAAACACAAAATAAGACAATTATATATTTATTTATCAAATACTCAAAATAAATGCAGAAAAATAAGGCAAAGTAAATATATCAAATGCCTATTATTCTCTGGTTATCAATCATGATAACTTGGTAAAAATTCACACATCATAAACATATCTGATTGTTATTAAAAGAAATCATAAATTGTAAATAAAAAAAATCAATCATCAAAATGTTCAAGTGCAAGTCAATGGTAAACGCTATCACTCTTTAGGAAGGATTCTGTCCATCATGTCTTTGATTATGGTAAGCTTATTCAATATTAATTTCCTGACAATTATAAAGGAAATGAAAGCAAACAGTACCAAAAGAATGACATTTATGAATGACATGATAGGAGAAATCTCGGTCTTATATGTATGAAAGAAAGTATGAACCTCTTCTAGTTTTGTGAATGTCTCCAATTCCAGTTCTGAAAGCTGAAATTCGTTAATAACTTCAAACTGATGTTCACTTTTAGTGAAATTTAAACTCTACGTCGTGAAGACTGTAGGTTTGTAATACAAATTATGTAGAATGACCAATTCACAAGCAGATGAAAATGAGTGTACATTAATGAAAACTACTTCTGTTTTTTTTTACTTACAGTCAATCTTAGCATTCAATCTGTTTGCTGAGAACACAAAAATTTCATCATCAATGATCTGAGCCTTGAAAGTTTCTGTAAACGGTATATATTTACAATGGTTCTTACCATTCTTGTTGTTTACAAGATCATCTAGACAATGAAAAGCACTCAAGGGTTCATAGAAATTCACAATGTTACAAACATATACACCATCATTAAGCATGACACATTCCCTGAACTCATGTTCGGGAATTTCGGTCACTAGAACGAATCATGCTGCAAGGCAAAGTGTCGAACTGTTCCTTCTAGTACAATGGACTTATTATCTACTATCATTGGGAATGGATAGACTGACATCAATGAGTTGATGTCTGGATTGTTGAAAGGGATCACTAGAATTATTTGGTTAACTACTACTTTCACTGTGATCATGCCATAATAGTCCACTATATTTTCTACTAGTGGCTTCAAATGGTTGTTCACAACACACTTCTGAATAATGGCTTCAATTTCACTGGGGTTATCAGAAAAAGGCGACAGCAGGTTTTACCTGCCATCATGATTGTATTGAGTAATTCCTTATATTCCAGAAGGAAATTACTTGCTTCTATGAGCAGTTGCTCCATCATTTCTGTTTGATGGATTCTAGCAATTTCTGATGAAACATTATGGAGTGCACTGTTCACAAATTCCTTCAGCACTGTGATCATTTTCTGATTTTGATTGACATTTCCTATTACTTTATTATAGACAGTGCCCTGCTCAGAAGCCCAATTTTCAAGTTGAGCCACTCTTTCCTTCAGCTTTTCAACATTACCATCGGTCGCCACTCCAAAGAGATTGTGTAAAGCGACGCCTATAAAGGGTATGAGTGATCGCTTTACTACTTTCCTTGGCATAACACTATCAATGTCACTCTGCAACTTGGAGAGCATGTCGTACAAATTTCTATCTTGGACACTGTGTAATCCTGCCTGGATCTGATTGCTCAGCTGGACTAACTGCTCTCTCTGATCGATAATGTTATTAAGCAGTAAAAATCTTATCAACTACATTTGTTTACCATTGCACTTGCCATTACCTTCTTCTCAAATTATACCTTGGGGTCATTGAAGATTCTATTTTATTATCTATCTTATCTTTATTAGACAAATCTGCCAATTGGGTAGACGACC
>NC_089794.1:56771270-56811270 GCF_040412425.1 Macrobrachium rosenbergii | reverse complement strand
ATATCTTTATATCGTTCCTTGATTGTAGGATTAGCCAACGGGGAACACCATCCGCTATGGTATGAAATAAAGATGCTGCTGTTAAATTTAATATGCTCATGTAATTACTGTTCCTGTTAATAACATTACATTGTTGGGCGAATACTCATGAGCACTGCTTCATAAAATGTGCTCGTAACAGTGTTCGCAAATTCTAGAACCTATTTTTCTGTAACTAGGAATCGTATCAGTACGAGATTTTGCTATAGCGTACTACCCAGTGCCGTAATTTATAAGTATCATGAGTCACTAATTATAAAGAATAGACCTTGTCCCTATGAAGAGTCAAAAACTCGATTAGTAGAAATGAAGATAGACACCATTTTTTTTTTTTTGTACAAAATGTTTATAAATTTTTCAATATTTGAGTTTTGTATTTCAGTTTTATTTTCTTATAAGTATAATAATTTTCAACACAAACATACTAACAGTTTACTTAGGCAAACTATAGGATGTTAACGATCATTTCTGGAGGAGGTCTAAAATATTTTAGATAGGTTTGTGTTATATTTGTAGTTAAGGTATTATAATTTACAACTTACAATTGTTGCAGACATTGCTTGTATTAGAACCAAACTCAAGTATAAAGTCTTCTTTGCAATTATCTGTGTTGCATTTTTAGGAAGTATATTGTGCAAAATGTAATTCAGTAATAAATTTTATATAAGTATTTATAGCTATGATTACAATTTTAAATATTAAAATTGTGAAATTATACTAGTGATTGTATTTGATATTGTTCCCCACCTTGTAAGTAAGTTATAATTGTAATTTGATAACAGGTCAGGTAATTACGATCCTAATTATGGCCGACGCAACAAATGTAATTACCCCTAGCCTGCTTATATTATATAATATATGCGACAGTGGCTACTTCATGCAAGAAATGGATGAGCATAAAAATAATGGGAACAAAAAATGGTGTTTCTGTATACATGGGAGAAAAACTGATTAGAAATTCAGTGTTTTTCACTGCACCTCAACTTCTCTCAGGAGCACCTGTGAACTGTTCAGTCTTCAATAAAATCATCTTTACCTTTCTCAGGATCTATAGGATGAGGTTCATGTCTGCACCCTTCTTTGGCCAGTCAAGCAATTCAAGGTCTCTCGACTTAAAACCATTCCTGGACTATTATGGCCATATGGATGGGGCGTGTCGTGAATGATAATAACAGAACTGGTGGGGAAAAGGATAATTCAGCTGGTGAAGTGAAGAGAGGAAGAAATCTGAAGAATTTCAATGTATTTTTCACTATGAAACTCCTTCAGTCCTGGTGATATCACATATACCATGTAAGAAATCAGCCTCACACGTTCACAGTTACGTACCGCTAACCACCTCGTAAATGTTTTCTCGGTGGTATCTGAAGAAAAAATCACAATTTTTAACAATTTACGCGTTGCTTTCCGTAACAGGGAAAATAATGATATATCGTTTGGGAAATATAATGCTAAGTGACATCCCTTGCAATAGAATTATGTTTTATTCATCTATGAGATCAATACTTACAAAAAAATACCATCAAGTTTGCCTCTTCCAACCTCTCTTATTCACTAAAACGACTCGAGCTGATTGGTGAAGTCACGTTATGAGAGAACAGCACCGCCTTTAGTAAACAGTGTCTCAAACAGACAATTAACAATATATCATTATGAAGACATACAGGGTACAACGTTATCAATAGCCAATGTGGCCCAGATGTTTGCAATAATCAGATAATAACAGCCAATCCTCAATCAGTATTCATGTGATTTTAATATATCTCTTTGTTCAGTTATAATGATATTACTGCCACAGCACCCCCATTACACACTAACAAGTTTCAGTCACCCAATCATGGCTAGACTTCGGTGCTGTATTAACTAGTAGTATTCGTTATAGTCTCCAAATGAATAGACAACAGCAAATATGATTTAAATACTCCGGTACATCGTCCTCTACGAGAAAGTGGGCTTTCATTACTAGCAGTTACAGCGTCTTTACGTCTCCCCAACAACGCTGAGACTGGAAATTGACTGACTTTGGTAAGAATATTTTTCTAACTATAAACCTCATAAACCTGTGAAATTATGAAACAAATTAAAAGTTGCCTTGGTCCTGTTGAACTCTCTATTTGTTTGTTCTTTTTACTTCCCGGAATACCAAATAGCTTTCCCATAAGTGACCAGTCTATAAATGATCTTAATTATCTAGTTATCTGCATGGTAATTACGTATTTTAGTTCGAAGGCCTCCACTACGAACGATACCTGTCACAATAACGACGACTTTCGATAAGCAGCAGCAAGGATCGCTTACCAAAAATACTGCTGCTATTCGTGAACGTCTGGCGTTGAATATTTCAGCTATGATGACGCGGGCGATACGGCGAGGCAGGAATTCCTCGTAGAATTCCTGCCAAAATTTTCACCAAGCGGCATCGTGCTGATGGGCTTGCCTTTGCTCAACAACGTGGTGGAGGATGCTGTTGCTGTTTGAGATTGATCTGGCTTTATACCAGCACGGGCTTTTGCTCATCAGGCAGCCTGTATGAATATTTTGCAAGTGGGAGAATTGGTTTATAAAGTCTGAGCACTTGTATAATCTCAATGGACCGTGCAGGTTGAATGCTATAATATGGAATTCTGGTCTCGGATTGTATTCACTGGCGAAAGGTCTTTCACTAGTAATATAGTAGCCGCAGAATACGCAACTGCAGACCGAAAATGGCCAAAGAAAGTGTTGTATAATCATTAATAGCAGTCCAAACCTTACTAATTATAAGCAAGGAGTAATATTATAATCAAAAGATAATCATTTTGTCAATAACCATGTATTTTTTCTTACAATAGATTATATTGCCACGAGAAGTGTGAAAATAAAAATTGTTCATGGAAAACCCCCACTAGTTCTACTATGGCCAGCTTTCAGGCATTAAGCAAATGCATTATTAATGTTAAGAATAATCACGTAGGCAAACTAGTAATATAGAGTACAGTGTTTACTGAATTAAAGAATACCATATAACGGACCATTGCATATAAATTTGATGCTAATAATGAGTATTAATCCTTGTAGATGAATAAACATTCTTAACTTATTGCAAGGTTTGTTACTTGGTATTTTATTTCCCCAAACGATATATCATTATTTTCTCAATTATGAAAAGCAAAGCGTAATTTTTTTAAAAATTAAATTTTTCCCCTTCAGATACTACCAAAGAAACATTTATGAGGTGACCAGGAGTGGGCATGTCACGTCAACATGTGGGGCTGGATCTTCTATTATTATACCCCTGTACCTCACATTGGGTGATATCACCGGATTGAAGGGAGGTTCACTGGTGAAAAATACACTGAAATTCGTCAAGATTTCTTCCTCCCTTCACACCAGCGTTTGAGCGTGCTGACTCTCGTCGGCGTACCCCACCAGCGTCACTAGCGGAACCACACGCGCGCGACGAAAGTGCGTACTGCGAAAGTACCCCACTCCAGTAAAGGGGTCAAAGGAGCGAGCATGGGCGGATATCCCCTCCTTCATGCAGTTAAACGCGGACCCCGCGGACTCCGAGGTTTACCTACCTCCCATCACAGCCGCGCCGCCCCGCATCGAGGCCCTCCCGCAACTCCACACCAGCGCCCGAACACACGACGGCTGGGCAACACAATCGCGGGCTGCCCTCACCGTAAAGCTGCCGCCGTTCGCAGGGGAACCCATCGAGGTGGCTGCGCAGGTGGAGAGCCACTTCAGAATCGCGGACCTCACGGACGAAATCCTACAGGCCGACACAGTGCTCAACGCCCTTCGGAGGACGTGTACAACAAACTCATCTCGCGAGTACCCAAACACTCACCCTCACACACAGCACCACAAAAAGTTCCTCCTCGAAGCTTGCTCCTGCCCATCGCCGAGCGGGCCGCCCGTGCTATCGACCTTGCCAATAATCCACGCCACGACCTCAATCCAAGAGACGCTTGGGGCATGGTCGTAGATCTCCTGTCAACACCAGTCTTGGGTGGCACAAACAAGCGGCAGGAGATAAGCTTCATACGGAAATCTTCCTTCGCCAACTCCTCCCGGAAGTACGCAACCAGATCGCTCACCCCTACACCATGCCTGTCGAGGACCTCGCAGAGCGGCACAACACCCACAGACTCCGTCAAGGCTTCACAGCGGCTAAAACCGGCCACACAGCCGGTCAGCTCCGTCCAGCCTGAAGAGGACGTAGAGCAGCCCGTCAAACGCCATCGCCAACAGACGTCCACCAACCACAGCAGACGGTGGTCCCGGACTTCTGTCGCTACACAAGTGGTTCGGAAAGGACGCCCGAAACTGCCTGCCGCCCTGCTCGTTCAACCGTTCAAAAAACGGGGTGGCGGCGGCCAGCAGGACAGCCGCCATGGCAGCCGAAGAACCCAGGGCCTCAAAAACAGTAGGTTTTTACGTCCGCGACACCGTCTCCGGCAGGATGATGCTGGTCGACACAGGAGCCTTTAAGTCGGTCTTCCCAGCATCCAGAGGACCGCAACCAGACACCAGACCGGCCGCTTTCCTGACGGCCGCCAACGGAACCCCATCCTCTCCTGTGGCACCAGGCTCCTGTCGATCTCCATCCTTGGCCAGAGTTACTCCTGGGACTTCATCGTCGCGGACGTAGGAACCCCCTCCTGGGGCCGATTTTCTGGCGCACTTCGGCCTGCTAGTCGGCGTGGGCGCAAGCGCCTCCTCGATACCGACTCCTGCCGGTCTCTCCCCGTTAACGGGGGTTAGACCCACCATCAGCGCCTCGCCCCCACCAGTATGCACACCTTCTGTCGGAGTTCCCTGAGGTGTTTAAGCCCGAGCTTCGCCAAGTCCCGGGGCCCCAGCCAAGCACGGCATATACCACCATATAGTGACTAAAGGGCCCCGACACATGCGAAGTTCATGAGGCTTCCCTCAGCGCCTTCAGGAGGCGAAAAAGCATTCATGGGAGATGGAACGGATGGGCATCTGCAGGAAAGCCTCCAGTCCATGGGCCTCCCCTCCACATGGTGCAGAAACCGGACGGCCCCTGGAGACCCTGCGGCGACTACAGGCGGCTCAACATTGCAACGGGAGCCCGACCACTACCCTCTGCCCAATATGCAGACCTCACGGCCTCCTTTCACGGGGCCAAAATATTCACTAAATTGGACCTTCTTAAATCTTATTTCCAGGTACCTGTTGCGCCAGAGGACATACCAAAGACAGCCATCATCACGCCCTTCGGGTCCTATGTGTTCGCCTTCTCCACCTTCGGGCTGAGGAACGCCGGGCCACCTTCCAGCGGCTCATGGACAGCATCCTGGGGACCTAAAATTCTGCGTCTGCTCGTCGACGACATTCTCATATTTTCCAGGTCTCACAGCGAACACCAGAGGCACATCAAAGCAGTCCTCCAGCGCCCTCCAAGAAACGGCCTCGTCGTCCGTTTTGACAAGTGTACCTTGGCGTCCAGAAAGCAGAATTCTGGGTCACGAGGTGTCTCCGACAGGCGTCCGCCCTCTTACATCGAAAGTGGCAGCCAGTAGCCAAGTTCCCGACACCCACCTCCATCAAGGCCGTCCAGGAGTTCAGCGGGATGGTAAACTTCTGGGTTCATCCCGGGATCGACACCACGGCCCCCTGACGGAAGTCCTAAAGGTCAACCGAAGTCCCTGTCTTGGGGACCCAGCCAGCAGCAGGCCTTTTCCCTGACGAAGGCCGCCCTCACCAAGGCAACCGCCTTGGCACACCAGATCCCAAGGCTCCCCTCCAGCTGACGACAGACGCCAGTAACGTTGCCTGCGGTGCTGTTCTGGAGCAAATCATCAACGGCGCCCCCAGCCCATCGCCTTCTTCAGCAAGAAGTTCAGTCCCGCAGAGTCCGCTGGCACCTTCGACAGGGAACTCTGCGCGCGATGTACCACGCAGTTCGGCACTTCAAGTTCCTCCTGGAGGGGACGCCCTTCACAATCTTCACAGACCACCAGCCACTGGTTCACGCCTTCACGAAGCAGGGGACGCATGGTCTTCCAGACAGCAGCGCCACCTCTCAGCCATAGCCGAATTTACCTGTTCCGTCAGGTACCTCCCCCGGCAAGAAAAATCCCAGTAGCAGACGCCCTCTCCAGAGTCGAGTTGAACGCAGTGCAGCTTGGTGTAGATTACCAGGACCTTGCCAGAGAACAGGCGCTGACCCAGAAACCCCAGCATACCGCACGCCATCACATCCCTCAAGTGGTGGACGTGACCCTCGCCCGGAGGCCCCAGCCTGCTCTGTGACATCAGCACAGGCCAGCCCCGCCCTTGGTTCCAGCCTCACGCCGCCAGGTATTCGACATCATTCACGGCCTCTCACACCCCTCCGGCAGGACCACGGCCAAACTGCTTTCAAAAAGTTCGTCTGGCACGGGGTGCAAAAGGACGCCACAGCCTGGGCAAAACAGTGCCTGCAGTGCCAGACCAGTAAGTGGGTCGTCACACGCAGTCGGGGGGTAGGCGAGTTCCACAGCCAGGGCGCCCGGCCCGCATCCACATCGACGTCGTCGGGCCTTCCCCATCAGGCGGATCCAGATACCTCCTCACGGTGGTAGACCGTTCGACGAGGTGGCCCGGCCACGCCCATGCAAGAAGCCACCGCCAGCCCGCGTGCGCCGAGGCCCTGCTCTCCAGTTGGGTTAGCCGCCGGCGCCCCGACCACATCAAACCGACAGGCCCCGCTTTCCTCTCCGAGCTGTGGTCTGCCCTGGCTCAACTGCTGGGAACCACGCACCACACCACCACAGCGTACAACCCAGCGGCCAACGCCTGGTTGAACGGTTCCACAGGTCCCAAAGTCATCCCTCATGGCCCGCTGCACCGCCGAGGACTGGAAACATCAGCTGCCGTGGGTCCTCCTCGGGTTGAGGACCGCCCCCAGAGCCGACGGCACCCCATCCGCAGCTGAACAAACCTATGGGAACCCCTCGTGGTGCCGGGAGAGCTCGTGACGGATGATCGCCACTCCCCATCTCTGCAGAGGCTCCGCGACGTGGCGGCAAGTTCGCCCCTTGCAGGCGCTCATACATCGACAGAGCAACCACCTTCGTGCCGCCACAGCTGTCATCCGCCACCCACGTCTTCGTCAGAGTCGACGCCGTCCGTCCACCACTAACTAAGCCCCAGGGGACCCTTCCGCGTGCTGGAGCGGAACAGCAAGGCGTTCCGGCTGGCACTCCCAGGCAAGAACGACTGGGTTTCCAGACCGGCTAAAGCCCGCCTTCCTGTCAGAGAGAGTCCCGGCAGCGACGCAGCACCCTTCCGCCCAAACGCACTCCAGCACGCCCTCACCCCGCAGGCGCCGCCCGCCCAGGAAGGGACCGCCAAACAGCAGCCTCACAGGCGGGAGGCCCTCAGTTATCTTCAAGGAGCCGGCACCCCTTCAGCGTCCCACCAGGTACAGGGGATTAATCAGACGCGTCCTCGTCTTGGGGAGATTTGTAAAGTCACCACCCGGCGCCAGGATAGTGTTTCACGGCGCGCCATTAATTAAGTCTCCGCTGAGCTTGTTTTCTTTGGTGACTTCCGTTTTCTTCAAGCTCAATTAGTCACGCCTAAAACGTGCCAGGTCACGCATTTTAATCATTTTTACTTTATGGTATTTATACGAATGTCACACATTGTGTATCACATGTTTCTTCATTCACAGGCATCAAGACTGTATCTATATTGTAGCTCTGTATATTTTGTATTGTAATTTGTACTCGTTCACTGCATATTATTGTTTATTGTTTCGACCTCAGGTCACAGTCAATTCCATTGTCTCTCACGGCCCCAGCGTCAGTCGGCCGCAAATATAAGCCGCCTGGATCTGTAATAAAGCAGCAGTAACCTTTACCTGCTCGTTTCTTTGACAAGATCAACTTTTCTTCTAATTCTAGCACCTTCAGTCTACACAAATTTTCTTCTGTTTCTAAACATCTAAGCTCTGCCTCTGCATCACTGTTCTCATTCTCTTGCCCTTGCCTATGTGTAAATTCTATCTCAGCTGCATTCAACAATTCATATGCCTCATTTAACTCTCTATCTACTTTACCAGAGTCTATCGATGCTTGAATTGCAATAAATTTGATTTGTGCCTCAATCACATCACTAGTCACATTACCCCAAGGACTGCTAAAAGGAATCCCACTGTGCCTTAGTTAGGTTAGATTCAGATAATTTTCTGATGGATGGACACTAGCGGCTAAAAACTCCTGAACATCAACAGAGCCATTCTCTAATTTGCTCAACTAAATATTTTACAATGCGATTCAAAATAACTATGTGGTCACTCTCCAATCAAAATATATCCCTAACACCACCAGTGTAAACCATAAACCAGAGTGATATTTTGTTTTGTTCTCCCGGGTTTGGGCACCAAATAATATTGTCGTGAAGTTTACCAAGCACCTGGTTTTCACACAACTAGTCACAAAATCCAAAAATTTACCTCACTTCAGCCAGATACCTGAAACCTCACAACAATAAAATTATGACTGAACACTCTAAAGGTAACAGTGATCCCCCAAAACTTGCTTATCACTTGAAAAATCAAATTAAGTTTATCAAGTTATGTGTGAGGTATTGAGATACATACTAGATAAAAAGGGGCATCATTCACTTCCATTTATGGGAGGAGAACAAAGCACGTCTATCACTTACCTTGTGCATACACAAATAACCCTATTCACTGGTGGTCAAAAATGAAACACTATGTTTTTAAAACTTTAAATACAAAAATTTATTTCTAACTTCAAAAGTTATAATTAGAATTCACAGTCTGGAAAAATTTACCATTACTTGAAAACAATATAAAGTTTAATTAATTCTTAAGCAAAATTAATTCACAAAACTTTAATTTATCAAGAAATTACGTTAACTAAGCAAAATTCAGACTATTAAGATTTACTCAAGATTTGAAAGAAATCTTAATGAATGTAAATCGAACCAAGTATGCAATGTTAAAGGGTATCAACATATGAAAAAATGTTAAGTAAATAAATGTTAAACCACCAACACAAAAGTTTGGATAACACTATGAAATTCCAACACAAGAACACACAGAAAATGCAAAATCAAGAACACACAAAAAATGCAAAACAAGAACATACAAAAATGCACAAAAGATTTATCAACAGTAATTTCATTAAGTCAAAATCTATCTAACACTTTTATCTTATTTTTTTATTTTTCAATGGTAAAAATAAGTAAATACCACTTTACTGTATACAAATTTCTGAACACTTAAAAACTCTTGCTGCAGCTCAAAACACTATTTTTATATGGCGCCATTGTACTAACAGTTTCCAAAACTCAGATTTTTAACTTATATGTTTGGAGTGCGACAAAAATTTTACTCTCCTCTGAAGGATGAGGGGATAAGAGAGAGAGAGAAAACCAACCTAACTCTACCAAGTCTCTGCGTGAACTGATCAGCTTCCAAAACTCTACTATAAGAAATAAACCTGTGTTGCCACTTAGGCATTTTGGAAATAGGTCACTCTGGGAGAAAGCAGAATAAACAGTTTCTTCCTCTGGAGAAGGGAAAATAAACAAGATAATTTTTCCCTGGCTCCAAAAAAATATAGGCCTGTCCTCTTACCTGTATAATTGACAGGTATTTCCTGTCTACCCTCCCAAACAGAGACCTCAAGGTTTCTGGATCAGGCAGCTTACCTGAACCTGTCATCCCAATCTCTTTAGCTAATAGAATTTCTTGTCTTAACACTTGTTAAACAACAAACTTTTAGACTAGCCACTGTTATGAAACTTGTCCTCTCATCTCCCTAGCTGACAACTAAAGTGGTTTAGGGTCTCTCTCTCGCATATAAAGGATTTCCCTGTGGTCACCCAATATGACACCTGAACAAACATTCAGCTGTGAGCACAAGTAATCATAATTAACAAATTAACCTCTCAAAGTCAACAACTTATCTTATAATAAAGCAATAACCAAATACAAGCAAAAAGGCATAACAACATTAACAAAAAATAATAATAAGAAAACATACATATCATAAGACATAACTCATTATAATATTCAAATTAATAATACATCATAAATATATGGCACCACTTGCTAACAAAATGACATACTCAAACCCTCAAATAATATATATATATGTCCTTCAAAATAAAAGCAATAACAATTGTATATATACATATTGGATATGTATATATACAAGGATATACTGCACATCGATAGCAATCTCCGATTCTTCATCACCGGATGACCTCGACCAAGACGGTGTTTATGCATGTAAGGCTGCCAACGAAGATGCATTCTTCCACACTGGCGACTATGGTTTGCATATTGAAAAGGAACTTTTCCTGCTGTTTCCTAAGTTTAAATAAGCCATTAACCAACACATGCGTGCCTGAAGTTAAATATCCGACTCCAGGTTTGATTTAAAATTCAATTTTTCTTTGTAAAATATATCAATGTGGAATGAACCTGTCGCTCAAAATTTAAAGCCTGTCATGACTGGGATAATTGTTAGATGTTTCCATACTGTCTCTTAATGAATTTTAGTACCTGCCTGATCATCCAAACCCTCAAACAATGTATGTGCAAGAAACAATCCAACAACTGGATATATATATATAATATATATATATATATATATACTATATATATATATATATATATATATATATATATATATATATATATATATATATATATATGTAACTGAATCACGTAAATATGGAACAGGATGAACATATACTGTAAATAACGATAAAATCCACGAAGGAAACTTAAACAATAGAGTGCTGCAAGGCCTTTCGACTATCGTCCTTTACTTAGCAGACTGAAGAAATATAAAAATAAGTTTACAAAGAAAGCTCATATAAATGACAGATAAGGATTATAAATGGAAAAATATGTACCTAAAATCCAACACAATTGAAGAATTCGTAGAACTGCCAAAACAGGATTAAATATTTGAGGTTTTACAAAGGATTAGGATCAACCGTTCAGAAGCAGGGACAGAACAATTAAAAGATTATACAGGGTCGTGACTGACCACCAAAAATATTAATAAAGGCAAAATAATAATTATCTTTTTTTGTAAATAATAATTTTTGCAAGATGAACATTTTTAGAAATAAAAATTATATTAAACATACGGATACATAGAAAATATGTATAAGTTAATTAATTTGTAACTAAGTAAGTGATTTCATCTTTTAGGTCATTCTTGAAAATTTTTCTAATACAGGGTCCAAATAATACATGCCAGGCTAATGTTAAAAACTACACCTGGAAGTAAGCCGGATAATAGCAGATTCCAAAAGGTTTCTTGAAGAGAAATCTTTCGATCTGGCAATCACTGAACTTTCAGTACAATTTATCCTGTGAGAGTTTTCACATAAATTAATGAATATAGCATTGGATGTTTATCCAGTTTTGAATACTTATGTTGCTTAATACTACATCTAAATCTTTGCTAGATTGGCCAATATAAAAAGAGGGCAGTTCAAACATGGAATTTCATATATTATGTTGTTGTTTTCTTTAGAGCTATTTTTTTATTAACATTCTTTGCAGTGTGTTATTATAGGAAAAAACAAGGTTGATATTAAAAGATTTTAACAATGATTTTTGTTTTCAAAACCACTAAAATAAGGCAAGCTGAGAATGTTCTTAGGGATTCTTTCTCATGTTACTTTCACTATAAAACTTTTTGTATATAACAAATATCTAGTATATACGAAGGATAACATAAATCTGTCCTTATTTTTTCTTATGTATTCTATTTCTTTATCCAAATACTGGGGACTGACAATGCGCAAAAAACTCGTAAAAACATAAGAATAAAAAATTGATATTTTGATGTTAAGGTGATGGCCTGAATAAAAATGAACATAAGTTAAGATGTTGGTTTTTCCTATAAATACCGAATTTGCATTGAAATGGTTTTCTGTGTATTAAAACATCTAAGGAAGGGAGGCAATTGTCTTTTCCTAATTCTAACGTAAACTTAATGGATGGTACCTGGTTATTCAAATTACAGAGTAAATCATTTGCATCAATACCAGCAGGCAAAACAGCTAAAATATCGTCAACATAACCATACCACTTTAAAGTATAAATGATATTAGATATATCGTTTTTCAAAAATTCCATGTACAAGTTTGGGAGGTGGGGATAAGGTTTGCCCATCGCCATACCAAATATTTGTTAGTAAAATGCATAATTGAATATAAACTTACAATCACAAATGCACAACCTGGTGAGAGAAATCATATGACTTACAGTTAGAGGTAACTCGTGATGGATTATTTCATTACTAAGTTACTCTAAAATAGAATCTACAGAGACTTTAGTAAAAACAGAACATCAAAACTAACGAATCTATCAGTGGGGCCAAAAGTGATTTTGTTTAATTTATCAACTAAATCTAGACTATTATATGGCTAAATCTGAGATAGTTCAAGTAACAGAGACAAGAGCTTGAATATATTTCGAAGGATAGGATTGTTTTCTTTGTGTGTTTTACTAATCCGTACAAGTAAGGTAACAGGAAATTTTACCGACAACTGACCTATTAGTCCATTTTTATCTTTAAGGATTTTTTTCACTGTGCTGTTGAAACTTTTGATGACTTGATCAAGGGGATTTTTTGTTAGTTTCTCGTATGTCGTATCATCATCCAGTAGGGCTTGCATACGTGATATGTAGTCAACTTTATCTAAAATTACAATACTGTGTTGGATTCCAGGTACATATGTTTCCTTTATAATCCCCATCTGTCATTTATATGAGATTTCTTTGTAAACTTACTTTTATATTTCTTCAGTCTGCTAAGTAAAGGACGTAGTGTTAAAAGGCCTCGCGGCACTCGAGTGTTTCCGTTTCCTTCGTGGATTTTATCTTTATTAATATATTCATCACGTTCCATATTTTCGTGATTCAGTTATACACACACACACACACACACACACACACACATATATATATATATATATATATATATATATATATATATATATATATATATATATATATATATATATATATATATATATATATATATATATATATATATATATATATATATATATATATATATATATATATATATATATATATATATATATATATATATATATATATATATATATACATACATACATATATATATATATATTATATCCCACAAGAAACCACCATAAAAACAATGTTTTATTTTTTTATCATTGGCTGGGCATTTGCTTAGCACAGGTCGAATGTAGGGAAAAGAGGGATTAAGGCCCCTCCCTAAACAAGCTTAGCATCCTTAAGCTACTTTACAACTTTCTCTTTTCGGGCAGAGTGAACTGTGTGGGATTCTTTTGTAGGTACTTCGTCAAGAAGCAACCAGATGTTCAGCACACCTGGACACATGACTCATGGAAGATGACTCCTGCACTGTCCCTCGGCCGATGGCTTAAATAAGGACAGACGAAGGAGACTAGTCAGACACTCGAGGGACGTCATGAAGTCATGAGGCGGATTGCCATAAGACGCGCGTGGGACCACTATGGTGGGCGAGTGATTGACGCCCAATCTTCGTCACAGGAACACACATCCCAGTCATATTTTGCCAAGTGTTCCACGGGCAACATCTTCGCCATTCTTCGCTGAAGACCCCTTCCTCCACACGGTAAAGCGCTTATTAAAGAGACCCTATCAGTCAAGAATTGCCCTTCAAGTGTTTCCTTTTAAGGGCCAGTAATTCCCACTTTCCCTTTAAGCCTCGTGATACCAGTGTTATTTAAATGTCTGTGGTTTAAGTGATTGCCTATCTTTGCTCATTCGAGGCCTTGTGGCGCCCTCAGGGCGGCCACGAATTCCTGAGTATTTCTCCCCATTTACTGGCTTGTAATACCTGAACCACTTATTTCAGAGGGACCAGTTTGCAGTGGAATATCCTTGGATTGTGCCTTGTGAAAACCCACTAACGGATTCCAAGTTTGAGTTCATCAGTAGAAATATCCCTTCTGGTACCTGCAAGCCTGAATGCCACATTCTTTCATCTTCTGATATTCTTTTTTTGTAAATATACGTAATTGTAATTTAACTCTAACGTGTTTACATACACATTCCTTGTGAGTAGAGCACTAAGCTCATATGAAAACCCTCCCTTTTTCTTGTTTTTTTTTATGATTACCTGGCCCCATGAGGTCAGACAAGAATGCTAAAGTAATGGTAAATGTTGATACTGCTCACAGTAACCGTTTTCCCAAGGTAAAATCATAAAAATGGTGACCTTTGGTCTTAGATCTCGTGTTTAGCAGGTTGCATCCCCACCTTTTTTTTTTACAACTTGCTGTGTCAGCAATTAGCGAAGCTAGCAGGGTTTGATACAATGATGAACCTTTGCATAAAATCCAAGTGCACAAGCCAAGGAATTCCATGTGAGTATGACTTGTTTATTTTAAGATAGGAAATTAAACCGTGACTTATCCTAGGAAATAGGGAACGTTAGGTAATGCATGAGTCCAATTCGCCAAGAGGAGAGAATTAATAATCGAATCACAAGTTTTGATAGCCTTTGCGTGTGGCTTGCATGATTTTATGTTAGGCTAGTTAGGAAAACTAAACGTCGCAAAATTTTTAAAGAAAAGGAAATGGTGCGCATATTTCCTCTTTGTATTAATCAAACAATTTCATTGTCGAGAAAAAGTTAAGCATGTGTTTCAATACCCCACATGGGACCGATCAGTTTGCATCACTGATACTTAGGAAATTTTACCCTTCTCTCTCTCTCTCTCTCTCTCTCTCTCTCTCTCTCTCTCTCTCTCTCTCTCTCTCTCTCTCGTGTTAGTTGAGATTAGATTTCAAATAGGAAAAAGGTAGGAACAAGTTGTTAGGAAACGTGAAAATTTGGTTACTTTCCATTTAGTTGGCGAATACTCAAACTGTGATAAGATTTCCTGTATGTCTTATTATTAGCATTTTCCCGCTACGTTATTCTGTGGTACATAGGCCACACCAACCAGTTTTTTTACAAACCCAGCCAATTTTCTCTCTCGGTCAGTGAACCGTAGCCTAGACACCGAGTCTAAAAATAACTCGATCTTCAGACGCCTACACCCTCCCTCCTCCCCCCGCCCCCCAATCCCGCGCGCATCCTATCTATTCCCACTAAATTTTTTTTTACTTGGTTAGTTTATAATCGGGTTTGTCTTAGTTTTGTTCTCTTATTTATTGTATTTGGGGTTATCATTATTAGTGTCCCAACGCTCACTGAGTCTTGAACCTAACTGGATCCAGACTTCCCTGACAGGGAACTTTGGAAATTAAAATCTGAACCAATTCTCGCTACAGCCGTCTCAGTCCATGCGAGGATCCCTAAAACTCCATTCGGGCCAGGGCTACGTGGCCTCTGAACCTAAAAATTCATTTGGGCCAGGGCAATGCCTTCTGAACCCTAAAAATCCATTCAGGCCAGGACCAAAGCCCTCTGATCCCTAAAACTCCATTCGGGCCAGGCCTGCGTGCCCTCCAAACCCTAAAAATCCATTCAGGCTAGGGCTAACGCCCTCCGAACCCTAAAAACTCCATTCGGGCCAGGGCCACGTACCCTCCGAACCCTAAAAAGCCATTCGGGCCAGGGCCAGCACGCCCTCCAAATTCCAAAACCTCCATCCAGTTCATTCAGTGAGAATGACCTGCATAAGTTGTGCATTTGACTTACCCCGGACGACTCCTTCTTACAATTTTTTGGGGGTATTTCATTTATGTGTCCCTTTGAGTTCCCCTCTCCCTCAAAATGTCTACAAGAGCCCAACTAAACACAGACATCAAATTTTATATGTCCGCCGGGAAAGAACTTGGCCTCTCAGGGGCTGCACTTAAGAACTGGTGCAAGAGAAACTTGATGAGGTGAAGGCAGAGCAAGAGGCAGAAAAAATTGCCAGAGAAAAATGAGAAGAGGCAGAAAGACAAGAAAGAGAGGCAGAAAGAATCACCAGAGAAAAATGAGAGGAGGCAGAAAGACAAGAAAGAGAGGCAGAAAGAATCACCAGAGAAAAATGAGAGGAGGCAGAAAGACAAGAAAGAGAAAGGCAGCAGGCCCACAAACTTCAGATGGCCCAGACTGGCACTTCCAACCCCCCTCCCACCTCGGGGACGAGCGCCCTCAGCCAGGCCCACACATTCATGCCGAAGTGGACTGAGGCCAAACCTGAGGTGTGGCTCCTATTAACCAAGTTCCTCAGGGGGAAGGCCCTGACCGCCTTCCATGCCCTCCCTGGGGAGGATCAAGGAAATTAGGACTCTATGAGCCAAGCCATCACCAAGGCGTACGAAATCACCCGAACGCTGGAGGTGGCACTGGAGAGAGCAAATAAAGGAAGCAGGCCAGACCTGGACCGACTTGTCATACCGAGCAAGCCCTCGTGAAATGGCTAGAATCCCCGGGAGTCTCCTCTGCCGAACAGTTTAAATTAGAACATTTCTTGCTCTCTGCTCCTCCTGCCCTAGCCATTCATATAGGTGA
The DNA here is from genome assembly GCF_040412425.1 of Macrobrachium rosenbergii. Classification (NCBI taxonomy): domain Eukaryota; kingdom Metazoa; phylum Arthropoda; class Malacostraca; order Decapoda; family Palaemonidae; genus Macrobrachium; species Macrobrachium rosenbergii. Next base: position 56,794,738 of record NC_089794.1, on the reverse strand, counting down.
AAAGGCACTCACGACCCTGGCTGAGTGCTGTCGCCTCGCCGACATATGGGACACCCATTACAACCACAATAGCTCCATGGGGCAGAGAATCTATCTCCCCTCCTTCCTCACCGGAGCCCCTCCGACGAAGAATGGGCACTCACAAAACCCGTTGAGTGTGGGTTGTATATATATATATATATATATATATATATATATATATATATATATATATATATATATATATATATATATATATATATATATATATATATATATATATATATATATATATATATATAAGGTTTTCTTAAGAAAACCTTTACTGGTCTTGGACAGAATTTTTAGAGTTCGTGCTTTTATAATTTTAAATTGAATTCCCTGTCCACTCTCCTCCACAGGGCCATAACACTTACATCCGATTGGTATCTTTTCACAAGGAAATAGGTTTTCTCTATGATTATTTTAAATCCAACTGTTATCCATCCAATTTATTTTCAAAGTATGTTAAGAAAACATTCGATAAGTCCTTTCACCCTCCTGCTACCACACTTGGCACATAAAGGATTTTAACGGATTATTTTCCTGCAGTTGACGTGAAGCTCATATTTAAGAACCCAAGAACTATTGGCGGTATGTTTCGTCACAAAGAAAAAGTGCCCCCTTTCATGCAGTCCGGTGTTGTTTATTTATTTACTTGCTGTCAATGCCATTGTCAGAAATACGTGGGAAACACACGCCGGTTGCTTAAGGTCAGATGTGACGTACATATTAGCGTTAGCTTTCGCACTGGTTTACATTTTGTATTGATGTTTTACTTTATCACAGTTTATTTGTACATATATCCTAACTTTTCTTGCTGTACTGGTATATTTTACTTTGTATTTTTAGCCTTGAGGATGAGACAAGGATCTCGAAAAGTAGGCCGTGATGAATAAAGGAAAACCATGTACCAAACTGTCTCTTTTTACTGCCTTCTTGTGTGTATGTATATATATATATATATATATATATATATATATATATATATATATATATATATATATATATATATATATATATATATATATATATATATATATATATATATATATATATATATATATATATATATATATATATATATATATATATATATATATATATATATATACATATATATATACATATATATATATATATATATATATATATATATATATATATATATATATATATATATATATATATATATATATATATATATATATTTATATATATATATATATATATATATATATATATATATATATATATATATATATATATATATATATATATATATATACATATATATATATATATATATATATATATATATATATATATATATATATATATATATATATATATATATATATATATATATATATATATTTATATATATATATATATATATATATATATATATATATATATATATATATATATATATATATATATATATATATATATATATATATACATATATATATATATATATATATATATATATATATATATATATATATATATATATATATATATATATATATATATATATATATATTTATATATATATATATATATATATATATATATATATATATATATATATATATATATATATATATATATATATATATATATATATATATATATATATATATATATATATATATATATATATATATATATATATATATATATATATATATATATATATACATATATATATACATATATATATATATATATATATATATATATATATATCTCTATATATATATATATATATATATATATATATGTATATATATATATCTATATATATATATATATATATATATATATATATATATATATATATATATACATATATATATATATATATATATATATATATATCTCTATATATATACATATATATATCTCTATATATATATATATATATATATATATATATATATATATATATATATATATATATATATATATAACATAACAAATTGTTTTTTTGTTGACACGCAAAATACATCGAATAAAGTAAGGCAAAGTAAGATACATTGTTGAAATAAAAATCACGCTACAAGAGAAAACATATTTAAAGTTAAGAGTAGTTAAAAGGCACCTTATCTCAGCAGGTTCAGTTGCTGTATAGAAAATGCACCGAAAGTAAACAAGAAGAAGGGCGTGGTTTTAAGCTATGTACAAGGAACAGATGAAGTGGTTGTTTGGCAAGGTGGGAACTAGTTTCTTTATATAGCTAGAGATTCTAATATTGGAAGGTGGTGCTCAAATGGGCTTAATAATATCTTGAAATCCTTATAATTTATATCATTTTGGCAAAATTTCCAGTGATTCCTGATGTTAGATAGTTCTGGGTTGGATAGTTTACACCCTGTAATGGAAACTGATGCCCATATGTGCATCACATCTCACATGAGCAGGCGGCGCGTGTTGCCAACGTAAGTCTGCCTGTTGCATCGGCAGCAAGTATAAATATAGACAAAACCGGACTGCATTAAGGGAGTGTAATTTCTCTTTATGACGCAACATACTACAAATAGTCCTAGGGTTCATTAAGACAAACTTGACATCAATAGCCGGGAAATAATTAGTTAAAATTCTCCTTAAGTGAGGTAAGAAAGAGGTGTCATGCATATGGAAATTGTATATAGAGCTTAAGTGTATGGGCCAAATGTATTGCTGCTGGAGGATGAAATGAAATATCCAGCGTTTTCTGGCATATTTCATAAAGAGATTAGGAGGATAGCAATTTGATTTAAAATAATCGTAAAGGATTCCGGTTTCTTTGTGGAAAAGACTCCAATCAGAAGTCAATGTCATGGAGAGAAAACTACAAATTAAAACACAAATAGATAAAAAGGAGAAATCAAGGTAACAATAAGGCAAATAGGACCATCAAGCAATAAACAGCTGAGTGGATAATGTTTGGGTGTTCAATAATGGAACTGTTAATTTTATCATTATGGATTCTAAGGTTGTTAAGTCACTGTCTCGCTGTGTTTGTCCTATTATTTAAAAGTCTTTATTGTCTATGAGTGTTTTGTATAATTTTGAATGATTATCCAACCCAGAACAATCCAACATAAGGAATCATTTTAAATTATGCAAAACACTCAAAGACAATAAAGACTTTCGAATAATAGGACAAACACAGAAAGACAGTGACTTAACAACCTTAGAATCCATAATGATAAAATTAACATTTCCATCACTGAACACCCAAACATCATCCACTTAGCTGTTTATTGCTTGATGGTCCTATTTGCCTTATTGTTACCTTTTTTTTCCATTTTTCTATTTGTGTTTTAATTTGTATTTTTCTCTCCTTCTTTCAATAATCTTGTTTTTAGCTCCCGTCTGGGTAGGTCTTTCTTTTAGTGTCATGGTGCCTCTGATATTTTAAAAGAATTAGCATTTTAAATGAGACAATACTGTAGTGTTTTTAATCAGCTGTTGTAATAAATGTTTTTATGATTAATTATTGAGTCAGCTCGCTGTTTTTCAGCCTTGAGAATGCAACAATGTAGTTGTGAAACGTCGGCATTAGGAATAAACTATCAGCTGTATTGAGTGCTTTTCCTGGACGCCTACGAGTTATATATATATATATATATATATATATATATATATATATATATATATATATATATATATATATATATATATATATATATAAAAAATCACAGTAGATGCACGTGACTTGCATGTATAAGCGAATCCACAGGATAAAGACAGGCAGAAGTTCAGTAGTACCAAAGCGCTTTCACGTTTATTGCGCATCGTCGGGCACAAAACGATGCGTCAATAAACGTATATATATATATATGGAAAGCGCTTATTTACTGAACTATGACTGTCTTTCTAAGATTCTATATATTTATATATATATATACTATATATATATATATATATATATATATATATATATATATATATATATATATATATATATATATATATATATATATATATATTATATATATATTATATATATATATATATATATATATATATATATATATATTTATATATTATATATATACATATATACATATAAATCCCAGCTATATCCGAGTTTCGATATGTGTGTGTATTAGTCTGTGGCATCCATTTGTTTCAGCAAACCTATATTATATATTTCGCCTCTGACTGTCGTCGCTGTGATTGAACCCTCGCCATTCTATGAAGTCTGTGGTTGCCACTTTCCAAATATATATATATATATATATATATATATATATATATATATATATATATATATATATATATATATATATATATATATATATATATCTTTTCGTGCAATTTATGGTATAGTTAATTTTGTTAATTTTTTGTCCTAACTCGGTTTTGAAGGAGAAAAGGATAACATTCCCCTCTTCCTTTTAGTTTGACTTTTGTTTCTTTAACTTTTTATTACACTTGAATTATGGCACAAAAACTTATATGTCAGGTTCTGAACAACAGCGAGAAGATGATTATCATAAGTAAAAGAAGAACGGCAAGGATATCTCTTAAGTTATGATCACAAGAAGAATAAAATTTACAATAGTGATAATGAGGATATTGTCGGTATTATAATTAATAGCAGCGGTGGTAATGTCATACTCTGTGTTCATGAAAGTGTCATGCTTGTTAAATTCCTTCTAATGCAGTATAGGCAAATTGATTTTGGCATCACGTCTCATCATTTCCACAACCGGGCGTGTTATCATCACTTCTCACGCTCATCATTTCCCAAGGCCAGGCGTGTTATCAACATTCTCCACGCAACGCGGGATTCTTTTGTCTCTGACACATGGTGGTATCGTGTGCAGAAGATTGGCTATTACGAGCTGGCTTTTGTATTGCAATGGGCTAGACTTCGGATACTATTAGGCGTTGCAAAAAGAAAATAAAAAAAGCTCATTCGGGCAATACTATTGGTTCTTCGGAGTAAATGTATTGTGGGTTTTCAATATATTTCTTAGAATACCTGAATATTACAATCATATTAAAGGCTATGTCTTATCGTAGATGTTCAAGGATAGGTATTATTAAGTGGCGTTACTGTTAAATTTTGTATGAGAAATCTTATATACGGACTTGATGATTTCTTTAACCTTACATGACATTTTTTTTTTATTTTCATATTACAATGGACAATGCTATGTCTGGTTTGAATTACATCAGAAAGTCCTCCATTTTGCAGTGGTCACAGGACATACTGTCTTAAATGAGAGGTAGCTAATTTGGAATGAAATTTAAGAGACCTTATGCTGATTATGTATGCCGACTCTACAAATTGAATTTTGCAATGAATTCAGAGAAGGAAAAGTTTCTCCGAAAACTGGATAATTTTATTTTTGGTTTTAATAACGCCCATACTTCTTACTCATATTCGGACAGATTCCAGCGAAGATTCACTTTACCATACCGTTGTACGTTACGTTGAGAATGTCTCGAATACTGGTTGTGTTCATGAAGCTGCTGAACTATTTATTCTTGTTAAGCATAGGAGATGGTGCTTTCGACCATCCTTTACCAACTATAGGAAGTTAACTTTTAAAGTTTATCCCATCCATATCCTCGGTCACGAAGCTGTCGTAGTAAACGTCGATCTTGGCTTCAATATATTGCTCACAGGCTGTTGGTGACGCTCATAATGGCTACTAGGCTATCTGGAAAAAGAAGTTGATAGGATTCGTTTACATCTGACAGACTTACTCTGCCTGACATACATCACTTAGAAAGCTATGAACAAACCCAACAAAAAATATTGTAGAGGTTCCTGAAAGAGCAAACGAATGGATTTTACCATCATCATAAGCTCCGTTTTGTTGAAAACATCAAAAGATTAGTTAACACCTTTAGTCTAATAGATAGTTTTTTTCTGTCCTAAATTCATATGTGGGTCGCTAAAATGTGTATATTTACATTAAAAACGTAGATGCCTCTCTTTACGATATACCATGCTATAACTGTAGTAAAATCAGTGTTGAAGAGAAGGTTAATTCATTTCCCTAAGATTAATGAAGATAGTTAAAGTAAGATAGTTCCGGTACCCCTAATCAAACTGGGACTACAATAGTGGGCCTAAATCAGATTTCACGAACGAGTTCATTTTACATCTCTCTCACCAAGCAAGTAACTCAAAGGATCAGTTTAGAAACCTCCCTCTACCTTTGTGGGAGATATCGACTTCATGACCCTTCTATCGTAGGACCAGCAAGTTAGGAAATTTCTAATCTTACCGTAGACGTTACTCCACTCCTGTACATTCCACGTCATACACCTGCTATAGCCTACACATTCGCTAGTGGACTAGGCTGAAGTAATGTATTAATTTTGTTGGTATAGGTCTTTCCATCTATCACAGGCGCGCGAAAATCCTTGCACACTCAGTCTATAAGCAGATGCGTGCGTGTATCCTAATTAGCTGAAAATTCGTCCGTCAATATTCATATATAAACACAAACATAAATGTGGAAGTATATTGATTTTAAAATCCATGTTTTAGGTTAAATATTTTGCTTCTAAACTTGTTTGTGTACATTTGTGTGTATAGTAGAGAGAGAGAGAGAGAGAGAGAGAGGGGAGGAGTGGTTAGAATTGACCCATTATGTTCAGGAAGTGATTGAATATTCCAGTAAGAGGTTAAATTACCTTTCCCTTTGAAATGATAAACTATCCCAATTATAAGTTGGATTATTGCCAATGGAAATTTTCTACCCCAGTGCCAGGATGGGATCTGTGTTACGAACGTCATCAATAATTTTCAAATTCCCTTAACGATAACTAAAGAATACAGTTACGGTGTTCGAGCTTCTGAAACCATTCCATTCCTACAAGCATTCAGAATGGCTTCTGAATCTTGTGTTTATAATGTTCGCGATATCGGCGGACTTTCATTTCTAAAAAATCTATAGTTCTCCGTTGCAGAAATAGACAGGAAATTGGACATCATGGGGTTACTCGTTCAACTGCATTTCTTATTCCTACCCAGTCCCTTTCATCGCTGAAAATACGTCAAATTTGCTGACCACTTTGGGACATTTCTTCCTTCATATAATAAGATTGATTGTTCTCTTACAAGACTCAGCCACCATACTTTTGACAACTGCACGAAGGCATACGATTTTTATGCACATAATCACATCTTCCGGTTTATATACTTGCTTCAAAATAATGCACTCTGATCCCATGGAAAAATTACCTTTTTACATTTTGTGATTTCACTATAAGGGGACTGGGCTTATCAGTGGCTTGTGATCTAATGTTATAATTATCGTAGGACATAGTTGCTTTGTGTGTTTTTAATTGTCCTCTGATATTGAAGAAATCCTTCCTGTTTAAGTGACAAGCCATTCCATGGCTACTCGACGATGGGAATCAGTCTGCACTTTTGACATCTTCCCAAAATTACATTCTAAGAAAGTGTATTTGTATATTACTATGCTTCGTCGCCTATACTCTGATCAGTTTAGGAAGAGAATCAGGACGTTTTGTTAGGTCAATGAGCAGTACCATATGCATCATTATCCAGCATCAGAGAATCATGCTTCTTCCAAGATAAATCAAGGAGTACTTTAATTTAAGGCATCCACATTCAAAAATTAAATTTATTTCTTTTAAAATCATCATTATCAATTTCCACTCATTTAAAAGTCATAAGCATAAAAGGTGGCATATATTTTGACGAACGATGCTAATTTATGTGTCCGGTATTGTCTTTTACTAAAACCCCTGCACCCACAGTCTCTTGAATAGGATAAAATACTGTAGTCTCACATTAGTCATTAATTGATCTATATGCTATGTTCATTGCCAGTGTCATAATTACTAATCTACTCAAAACACTCTCTTTTCTCTGTGTTTTGAGTAATGTAGGTATAAAGACTACGATTAAAGGTAATTATGACCATTTATTAAATCTCAACGTTAGTAAACGCCATGTCATATTTCCAAAGGTCTCAATTTAATGTATACTGAATAGTTAGATGTATTTGCAACTAGTTACCTCTTTATGAATCAGCCTCCTACACATATTCTAACATGCAATGGGTACTCCATCGACTGGTGCCAATATAAATTGGTTGCTCTCTCAATAACAACCTAACGTAGGTAAGACGGGCAAGGCCAATAACCATTATTTTTTTTTTATATATTAAGAGTAAACGACTGTCATTTAAATGTAATGTATAAATTTATACAAAATAATCATTCAAGAGTTACCCTAGATAAAATTATACTGAAACGTATTGCAATTATTGCAATCATAGCATATTAATACTTATATCTAACATTTCCTCCCCTTATTGTTAAAATGAAATCACCCAAGTAGTAAAGTGCGCAAGCTGATATCATCTACTGGACCATAACTGAAACATAACCAACCGACTTCTTGGGTTGTGTTTATTTTCTCAGCCAGAAGAGGCTCTGCCTTCGATGTTGTGCTTCACTCCAGAAATTACCGGATTTTCGTTTAACAGGAGAAGTGTACAGACAATAATAAATCCTTTCTGAGAAGTAATCAAGAAAAAGAGAGATGTTTAAGTCAGGTTTCTTTTCGCCAACATCTGTATTGAGGACAGGATGTGAGAGAGAGAGAGAGAGAGAGAGAGAGAGAGAGAGAGAGAGAGAGAGAGAGTCATTCCATGAATTCTTAAAAAAACGTTTTATAAACACCTGAGTGAAACCTTTATTTCCCAATGACAACAAAAACAGAGGAAAAACGCCTTGAGCAACACAGTAGGAAGTGTTGAGAATTTTAATCTTTCTTGAGCTTCAAGAAAATAATGAAACTAAATTGTATTTAGTTGAAAATTTATCAACACCCACTTTATTTAAAAGAAAAAAATATCTTCAGAGGAATATTTGTATCTATATATAAATAAATAAATAATATATATATATATATATATATATATATATATATATATATATATATATATATATATATATATACTGTATATATATATAGAAGAGTATTTTTACCATTATGCCGTCAGTTATGTTAGGAAAATATTTTTACAGTACACTTTGTCAATAGAAGTGCACCTGAAAATCAAGAGAATGAAGACGAATCGACCGTATATTTCGGAGAACGATATTCACTATATTCATAAGAATATTCAACGATCTCGTATGCTCAATAAGAACACCTACAATATATGCATCAGTTCACTCAGTCGAAACAGTTGGCGGAAGGATATATATTTTCATATATCATTATTTTACGATTTCTCATATTTTTTTACCTGAATTTCAAATAAAGAATGTCATACTATTGCACTGGAAAAAATTTCTCTAATAACAAAGAAATTAAAATTTATTTCTACCGCTATTTCTCTGTTATCCATATGCCAAACAGTTCAGAAGATTTTGAATGAATTTTTAAAAAGTTTTTCATTAAGATCATGACGCCCAATTGACGTATATCGAAATTTTGAACGAGAAACATACAAAATAAATTTAAATAGTAAATTGCTACATAAACCTATATGTGATTTATTAAAAATGGATGTATGCTCACTTTCGTACATAATGGCATTTGTCCTACTGTATTTAATTAACACACATAGCAGTGCTTTGGCTAAGATTAATATAATCTGTTCCACATGTTCTATTATTTATAATAAATACACTTCATAGACACTTAGGGGTCTTCGTTCATTTCAGAACACTCTCTTGCTCCGTTCTAGAGTCAGCGATTATGAAGATAATTGGTAAAAAATCCCGTCCTTATCTTATCCCAGGCCTCATCATTTAACTGTTCTCTCAGTTTATTTCAGCAAGCCAAGCGTTTATTATAATGTATGCTTTCCAAGTTTATTAATAAGTGAAAATAATGTAATGATTACATTCAATCGCAACTGAGCCGTGTGATGCCATTGTTCCATATGGCTGTTATTTCCATTACCATATTGTCCCAAATTGCTGATATTTCCATTACCTTTACAATTTTTTTTTCTTTTATTTTTTGTATATATTTTTATGGAGTGTCTGGTGTAAAGTAGTATTTATCACATCGGATACTATGAAGGACAAAAGTTGTTTTATGATGGCTTCCTTATACAGTATTAATGTCAGTTTGAAGATAAAGAAATCATTCTTAAGATACTTTGTAATATTTGACGATGTGACACTTGTATTTGATTTTAGCTTAACTGAGAGATAATGTTACGTATAGTTGATACATACTGCTTAGGTAGTCATCCAAGGTATGTGTAATGCAATTAAATTCAGACTATTATTTTGATCAAGTTATCGGGATAACAGGACTGTTTTAACTAAATAAACGTGATAAGCAAAATGGTAATTTCAAGGATGAAATTAGACACAATTTAGAAAAAATAGGGAATCCTACAATTGTTCGTAATAGCTCCCATCAAACATATATTCATAGTTACAGTTCACTAAATCCAATGAAAGTTTAACTATGAGAGAATGGCGTATAACATCCACTCGAACTTGAATAAGAGGCAGGAGAAAATCTTTGATATTTTATTTTAGCAAAGCATCTTTATCCGCTTCTCGGTTTTCTATAAAAAAGTAATGAAAAAAAGAAATACGGGGAGAGATGTTTGAAATAATCCATTTTTCGTTAACATTTCCCATTTGCCTATTTTGTAAAGCGCCATTAAAATAGTCTCGCGTATATGTTTTTAAACAAATTATTGTTGTTTATCAATGCTGAATTTACGCTAGAATAATTCAAATCCAAATCTTATTCCCTCATTCCAGAGCAGCGTTGCACGCGTAATATTTTTGGTATTTTTCGCAATCAGTGTATAAGAGTGATCACCTGCTTTTGTTGTGATCCTATTCAACATAAAATAAATGAGATTATCGTTAAAAACTATGGAGGTAAAATGTCAATATATATAATTCTGTAATAACATTTGCCATTTTCTTTTGCTTCAGAAATATCATGTTTTGGTATGAGTTCGGGACAAAATATTTTCATAGTAACATTTGCAGACAGATAGACATGAAGATGCCTCCCAATGTTATTCTCCTTGTTAAAGACTGTTATTTAAGGAATCCCAGGAAACAAGGAGGAAAAATAAAAACATTTTTTCAGAAATATATTCACAGTGATCAAAGATACCATTCGTATCAAAAGTAATATTTTATCCTCAAGAAATCGAACTTCCATTCCTAGGAAACAGATGACTGAATTGCTTATACGAGCGAGAAATTCACTAGAAAGAGAACAAGCTTTGATTAGGAGCTTGCAATCACTTGAGAAATCAGAGCTGTCATAATGTCTTGCTCACGAGAAGACTCTTCTGGCTTCTTCACGAGTTCATGGAACAGCTGATGAGAAAAGTTTGGAAGAGGATGATGAACGTAACTGGAGGCTGGAAGAGCTCTCAGGAGATGCTGAAGGGGCGAATTTGGATGTCTGCAAGTAGTACTGCGTCATCCTGTGACATTAGGAGGTCTTCGGTGGTGAGAGCAGTGGAATGAATGGGAGAGTTTAAGTGTGCTAAATTACAAAAGGATATTACTTATCCCCTTTGAAGTATCAATAGAAAAATCACTGCTATACGAGGTGGTGTGCAGGAGACCAATGGATACCAACGATAAATTGCTAGGACGGTTGGAAATGGTAATTAAAGTGGCAACAAGATTTTGAGTGATGTCAGCTGGGACGTTAATAGAATAGGTTTTTTATACCTATAATTTTTTTCTCGTTGTCTAATGGAGAAAATATTCAGAAGCTCTATGTCCATCTTGACAATGAAAATCAATATCTAAATCACTCTTCAGAAATTATTCCAGAAAACAAGGACGAATAAAGAATTCCTCCGTTACCACATATTTTATAACCCCAGTGTCTGACTTGTTTCGCTGATCTAGAAATTTCCCACAGCAGGCATGAATCAAGATTAGGTCTAGGTGGTCTTTCGAGAGATCAGTGATGTCATAATGTCTTCCCTATGAAGAAGCTCTTCTGGGTCCACGAGCTCATAAAACAGTTGATGGGAAAAGTTTTGAGGGGGATAATGAGCGTAACTGAAGTCTCTAAGACCTCTCACGAGAAACTGAAGGAGCGAATTTTGACGTTTGCAAGCGGTACTGCGTCACGTCAGTGGGATTAGGTGATGCTTGATGATAATGAGAGAACAAAAAAGTTTAAAAGTGCTGAGTTACAGAAATACTGTGTTCATTCCGCTAAAAATCATAATGAAAAGAATTTTCAGCGCCACCCAAGATGTGAATGTTATCACAGATGTTGAAAGGATGAAATAAACCTGAACGAGTAGAATGCTACAGTCTTATAAGACTCTTTTTAACTTCAAAACCTAATGATTCTTAAACAAGCTTCTGAAGGCCGTAAATCGACACCGCAGTTCCCGAATTTTAGAGCATAAATTGTTGGCTAAAATATAGGTCAATGTAAAAAATATTGGTGGAAAAATTTACGTAACGAAGTGTTTAAAAGGTAGGAAGTCTGAAAAGAAGAATCCCTTAAATAAAAAAAAGGAAACATGAGACATGCAATGTCGAATAATATTAAAATTATCATGTCTAAAGCAATGACATGAAGACAATAAATTTCATTCTAATATAGACTCTTATGTCTACAGAAAAAAATCTGGCACAAAAATGTCTGAAAAGCAACCTCTGACCAAAAATAGTAGGCGAAGTTAAAAAAAAAAAAAAAATTTGCAAGCGTCCAGAGTTATGATTTATTTATCTTCACTTAATCAGAGTAAGAAGTTATTAATAATGATTTAATAACGATAATAATAACAATAACAATAATAAAATTTTTCGACATGGTAAAATAAACATTGATTGGAATTGGCAATATTTGATTCATTTTAACATTGTGACTTATTGGAAACATCTGCTGATTTGATCTCAAACCTAATTGTCTAGAAAGTTAATATATAATGCGTCTTATTCAGCGCTTAGTTGCGTCAATAGAATTTCCATTGACTAAATATTTTTTTAGACGACGAAGAAGAGTAATTCAGTATTAGAAAATAATCAAATAAACATTAAGAATTTGTATTATTTTTAAACGATAAGCGGGAGAATGGGTAGCCTGGAGATATTATAAACACTAGACTTTAAATAAAATATTTCATTTTTAACTTCTTTTCGATTTATAATATTCAGCTTAGTGCATTCCAATGATCTGTCCTGCTAATGATCGGAAAATGCTTAGCAGAGCAAGTGCTCTTATCCCAGTAATTCGACGCACCGAATACAATCTGGAGATTTAAAAAAAAAAAAAAAAAAAAGAAAAAGAACAAATAGCGTGGGCGTTCTATCGGATTTCTCAGCTGGCTCAGGAAGGTTAAAAGATTCAAACTTCTTCACTTCATCAAGTTCTTTTGCATGTTTCTCTTATTCAATCTTTCTTTTATGGCTGGATATCTTGCCTTTTTCCTTTATGCTTTTCCGTTCTGTAAATGTTTCACAAATTTATTCGCTTTCGTAACTGGACTAGTTGCTGAGACAGCATAGATACAATGAAAATTTTGTTACTGAATAAAATATGCAATTGAAGACTATAAACACCTTCCCATATTCAAGTCTGTGGTTACAATACAAAATCAGACATTTGCTGAAAATAGCAATTGTGTAGAATAAAAACACACTGAAAATATCACAAATATGTAGTTGTATACTCGTACATCATGAAGGAAACTCTCTCTCTCATCTGAATATTACACACACTCTCTCTCTCTCTCTCTCTCTCTCTCTCTCTCTCTCTCTCTCTCTCTCTCTCTCTCTCCTCTCTCTCTCTATATATATATATATATATATATATATATATATATATATATATATATATATATATATATATATACTTATATATACATATATATATATATATATATATATATATATATATATATATATATATATATATATATATATATATTAATTTCGAGAGGCGCTGGAGTTTACTTTACTGTATTCAATAGGACCTTGCAATAATGCTTTCGAAATACCGTAACCAGAGAAAACACAAAGACAAATAATAATTGGTAGATTGCTAAGTGAGAATTCTGCTTCTTAACACTTACTTTATTTACACAAGCACACTAGTAATTTAAAGGTAACAGACTTCACTAAACTGAAAATGTATGGTAAGTCAATGAACCGGGGATTAGGACATTCAATAATTCAAAGGTTTACATAAATGGACCTTATACAAGAGGCCTTTAAGATTCCAGTAGTCATACAATTATATCAGCCCGGAAGGGCGGACTTCTCTTGGCAAATCAGGAAGCACAGGAGAGACATCTACTTGGCAAATGACACAGACACCACTCCTGGAAGTGAAATAATTCCAGATGAGACTAATAATAATATAAGATCTCTCTTAGAACAAATTAATACACAAATATAATGGACTGCATTACTCTAATCACTTCTAACAAGGGAATGGCGTTACTCTATGCACATCTAGCAAGGGATGCACACTGGCACTGATAAATACACTGTTGCAAAGTCAAAGAAAAGGGATTGAATTAAGTTATGAATTGTGAGGGAGAGATATTGAGTTAGAGAAAAAGTTACACCGCTTTAGAACCAACTCTCGAATCACAGGATATACTGTACTTTGCTTCTTTATGAAGCTTGAATAGAAGATTCTCAAGGTGAGGTAGACCTTAACTATCTCATGACAATGTCTTGTTCAAAGATCAAAGTTCCCCAGTGGTAGGAAATGAGTGCCTGTGAGGCTCCAGGACTCAGTGCTTCAACTGACAGAACCTTTGGTGGACTGAAACAGACTGATTGATGATCTCTCTATTTGTGTATTAGAGAGCAGATCTTTCGCCAAGAATTTTAAAGTACACAAGAGTTTAATTAGGGTTTAGGCTAATCTAGAAGGAAACAGTCATTATCCTTCCCAGGTATTTTCCCTGGCATCTCATTAAGTAGGGGAAAGCAGAACTACTCCTAAAAATCCCCTATCACTCCCTATACTGTTGCTATACCCTATCCCCTTTAAGCAGACATTCCAGGCGTGAAGGTCTGCACTAGCAAACTGCTGGTATCTATTAGAATAATTACCTCCCTGTAATGGGTTGTTGCCCATGCAAATGAAAATAGGGTAAAAGATATAATTCTAACTCATCCCCTGAGGAGGAGTGAGCTTACTAGCTAACTTAACTAATATCCCAAACACTATCATAAGGGAGTCTACGTTTATTTAAATTTACTGTCTGTGGAATAAAATGAACTGGCAATGCTACTGATTCATGGTCAATAAAAAATAGCTAACTGAACTTCACATAGAATTAAGCTAACCCAGCACCAAAACGATAACTAGCTACACTTAGAGAATAAAGTGAATTGCAAATAAATAATTTAATCAATAATATAATGTACATGGACATGAAAAATTTTAGCAATACACGTTTATCAGCACGAAAATATTGAAATACACATGAGTTAGTTACTCTATGATACATGCTACACATTGTAATAAAAAATTGCAAAAATGGCCAGGACATGTTCTTCAGCTTCTTGGGCTAAAGAAGAGACTTAGTGAAATACAAAATAAATTATTTCAACACAACAATACTAATTAAAAGCAGGAGATGACCTTAGACATCCTGTCTGGATCAGGGCTATGACTGTTCTATATAAAAATGAGGCACTTTTACAGCTACATAGTATGAATGTTATTAGAGCTCAGTGGCTCTAATCAATACGAGAAATATGATCCTAATGCTATGTGTATATATATGAAACTGCGCCAAGACACCAGGGCCGGAAGAGCACCTATGCTCTGTCATTATTCAAGTTTTAGGTGCTTTACCTTCCAGCTGTAGCACTGGAGGCTTAGCCCCTTGATGTGGGTAGCTTTCCAGTTACTTTTCCTGGGAAGTGCTGGAATGGTAGTTAGTGTGGAGCCAACTACATTTCCCCAAGGGAACGGTGTGCTTCATCTCCAATAATTTTTCTTCAGGATCAACTGTGGAAATGAGTACTGGCATTATTAATGGCCCTGACTCTTCTAATTCGTCATTAGGTTCGGATATCTCAAAGGGAACTGGTGGGATCAATTCCTGGGAAGGCTCAAGAGTGCCTTCAGGACCTAAGCAGGGAGAGGCACTGGAAGCTATGCTACCAGATGGAGCAGGCACTATGCTAGCCACTGCTCTGGCTGCTGCGACAACCTCAACAGCAGTAGTGCCGGCAATAGTGCCATCCACTTCAGCTGCTGCAACAACCAGAGTAAGGGCAGTGCCATCTATCTCTACCAACTGGTGTTGCAGTTCCTGGATTTGGGCAATCAATTTGGCTCTTAGGGAACCATCCACCAGTCTTGTCTTCTGAGGACTTAAGAGAAGAGGACGGACTCATTCTAAGATCTGAAGGGAGATTGAGAGCATACTCTGGCACTGGCAGTAAGGCAGGCTCAGGCACAGGAGTTGAATTTGGGAATGGCTCAACGTCCGTGATGGCACCGGCAATATCTCAATGGCAGGGCGGGAAAAATCATCCAATCCTGACGGAGACTGAGAGGGAGTCGCATCTCTTGAAGGGAGATTGGAAGAGGGTTCAGGCTCTGGCTCTGTAGCAGGCTCAGGTCTTGGCACTGCTCATCATCTGGCCGAAGTGTACTGGTTGTTCCAGGTCTGGCACTATCTCAGGCTCAGGCATGTCGAACAAGCTGTCTATGCCTAGGGAATCCGGCAGAGGATCTGGAGTGGGGCCCAGGTTAGGATCAGGACAGAGGCAAGACCTCTCATTCACTGGCGCTAAGGCTAGATTATGCTGTCTCTCTTTCTCCTTCTATTGTGACAAAAATTGCTCATGCTGTTGCTCCTCCTTTTCTTGCCTAGCAGCATCGATCTGGGTTCGAACCCAGTTTACCAGATCTGTTAATCTCAGTTCCAGAAGTTTCCCTACCTTCATGAAGGCCTTGATTTCCTCAGTGTCAGATATGGCTGGTGCTTAGAGTGGGGCTGATCTTTCCCAGAACTGCTAAAATCTTAGGATGGCCACACAACCATTATGTGGGATGGCAATGACACACTGAACTAGGCAGGATGTACTGAAAACAAAATCAATAAGCATGCCCCAATGGTAAAGAAGACACGAATAAAATTTGAGCATTATAACAATGCATGGCTTGTAGCCAACAATGCAGAAGTGTGAGTATCTGGAACACAATGCATGGGTCAAAGCCTACAAAATCCAAGTATAATTATTGTAACATGTGGCATGGGTCAAAGCTTACGAATGCAAGGGTGTGATTTTAACACAATGCAAGGGTCAAAGCCCACAATGTAAAGGTATTTTGAACACAAGGCACTGGTCAAAGCCTACAATGCAAAGGGTATGACTACTCCAACACAAAGCATGAGTTGAAACCTACAAATGCAAAAGGTATAATTAATTTAACACAATGCGTGGGTGAAAGCCTACGAATGCAAAGATATGATGATTTTAACACAATGCATGGGTCAAAGCCTACGAATGCAAAGGTATTATTATTTTACCCAAAATAAACTAGCATATAGGTGAAAATTTTACATTCACCACTATATATTTTACAAACTGAAAACAATTCCCACTTAGTGTCTACTTTTGGTTGCAGAATAACATGTATGTGTAAATTTAATGGCTACCAAGATACCCTAGCTTCCACTGGTGTCTGGCTATGAGGCAGCAGATCACAACACACTTATGGGTTTGGAATATGGAGTGCATAACCTGCCAATGGTAACACGTGGAGCAAAAGTGGAACGCACAAAAAATATAAATTTAGCACGATAAGCGCATTAAAAGGTACAGGCTATGAATGGATTCGTAAATCTTCCCATCGAATATATGTAAAACTAGAAATCCCAGTACAATACTGCCTAGTGCATTAAAATAATTACATTCACCTATCCAAAGCGTAGTAGAAATCAACACCTTGCGAGGACAATAGCAATAATTACATTTGCATGTCTAAAGGCGTAGCAGAAAACCAACACTCACAAGGATAGTGACTTTTTTTTTTATAAAAGGAAATGATTCCAGAAATTAATATCTGACGCATATATTCAAGGTTTGTAAATTTGAATGACTCAATCACTCAAGAAAATAACTCTCTCGAATGAAATACACACAATGTTGCTTAAGAATGCGTAATAAAAGATAATAACAGAGCTAATAAAATGCAACACCTTCCCTCTTGTTACAATGTGTGATATGAACATTATGGCAGTGATTAATTTCCTTTAAAGGAAGAGGTACATCCATTTGCATCTGTCTCAAAAGCAAAATGCCTATGCTCTTAAAAGCAAATAATAATAATAATAATAATAAGAGTGTACTTGTCACTAAATTGTAGGAAGTATAAAAATGAGTTTCAGAACAGTGATATCAAACTTGTGAAAATAATAATTGGTGTGTGTTATGAATGAAATGAAAACTTGTCAAAGCGTCAGCATATGACAGCAATTTTAAGATGGCTGCTATACTTTTCATAGAGGGTCACGCAGTCGAGTTGTTTGTATGCAAGGCAGGCACAAGATGGCCATCTGTTGTTTTGACAGAGATGAGTCACATGCGAATTGGCAGGACAAACAGCACTGCTGGATGAGCAGGTTGAACCAAGACCACCGAGAGACAAGGTCTGTTGGATATGACATCATGATGTCAACCCTGGCAGTCCAAAGCTTAGAAGCTAGCGATTCTTTCTCTCTCGAGCTTCCCTCCCGTACATCATCTGAGTACGAGGTTTTCTCATGGTTCTGTTGTTTTATTTTTTAATTGGTCAATAAACCTGACATGCCATAATGAAGTGGCATGCCACGGATATATATTGTGTGTTTCATTCGAACTTACTATGGTAAGTAGGAAAACTCAATACTAAGTTCACTGCAACAAGTATTTGATTTTTGCCTCTGGATAACATTATGATAACTAGCGCTGAATAATCCCTTGGATTCCAGTGCTTGGCTTCAAGCCTAAATTTCATATTCCACTCCATTCCACAGGATAACTTTTGACTGCAATATAAAGTCTGTATTCACCACACTGAAACCAGCCCCACGCCACGTCAGGAGTGCAAACAAACACACGGTTAGGTTTGTCCAATAAGGTAACATAAGTTAGGCCTCTGCAAATATAGCCTACACCCAGGTATAGCATAAGAAAGCTGTAGCCAGAAAAGGTATTTAGATAGTTGTTGTGAGCAGCAAGGTAAAGTGCAATGTAAAGAAAGACTGGTTAAGCCTAGATTGGAAGAGTAGGAATTCATATACAATAGACTCAACAGAATCTAATATAGGCTAGCCTATGTCAAAGAACTCCCAGCGTAGCCTATGTCACAGAACTCCCAGTGTAGCCTATGTCAAAGAACTCCCAGTGTAGCCTGTGTCAAACAACTCCCAATGTAGCCTATGTCACAGAACTCCCAATGTAGACTATGTCAAAGAGATCCCAGTGTAGCCTATGTCAAAGAACTCCCAATGTAGCCTATGTCAAAGAACTCCCAGTATAGCCTATGTCAAAGAAATCCCAGTGTAGCCTATGTCACAGGACTCCCAATGTAGCCTATGTCAAAGAACTCCCAGTGTAGCCTATGTCAAGCTCCCAGTGTAGCCTATGTCAAACAACTCCCAGTGTAGCCTATGTCACAGAACTCCAAATGTAGCCTATGTCAAACAACTCCCAGTGTAGCCTATGTCACAGAACTCCAATTTCCAATGTAGCCTACGTCAAACAACTCCCAGTGTATATGTCAAAGAACTCCCAGTGTAGCCTGTGTCAAACAACTCCCAATGTTATGTCCCAATGTAGACTATGTCAAAGAGATCCCAGTGTAGCCTATGTCAAAGAACTCCCAATGTAGCCTATGTCAAAGAACTCCCAGTATAGCCTATGTCAAAGAAATCCCAGTGTAGCCTATGTCACAGGACTCCCAATGTAGCCTATGTCAAAGAACTCCCAGTGTAGCCTATGTCAAGGAACTCCCAGTGTAGCCTATGTCAAACAACTCCCAGTGTAGCCTATGTCACAGAACTCCAAATGTAGCCTATGTCAAACAACTCCCAGTGTAGCCTATGTCACAGAACTCCCAATGTACCCTATGTCAAAGAGATCCCAGTGTAGCCTATGTTGAAGAACTCCCAGTGTAGCCTATGTCAAACAATTTCCAATGTAGCCTACGTCAAACAACTCCCAGTGTAGCCTACGTCAAACAACTCCCAGTGTAGCCTGTGCTAAATAACATCCAGTGTACCCTATGCCAAACAACTCCCAATGTAGCCTGTGTCAAACAACTCCCAGTGTACCTATGTCAAACAACTCCCATTGCAGGACTTAGCAAGAGCTTTGGAAATGGCGCAGATATAGAAGTTATAGGTTCATCACAAGTGGATGTACAGTATAGTGATCAGGAAATAGGCAAGTTACCATTGCCAGCAGTCAAAGGTAAGGGAAATACCTTATTGGACCTAGACTGGTTAAGATGAATAAAATTAGACTGACCTAGTATTCTAGGGTTACAGGTACAAAACAGAAGAGATGCCAATAACTAAACTAACCTCATGGCATTACTATGTTTTATTGCTCATATATATATATATATATATATATATATATATATATATATATATATATATATATATATATATATATATATATATATATATATATATATATATATATCATTTATGTCATACACATACTAAAAGACCATCTTTCCTCTTCCACAGGTAACCGTTGAGTATAGATTAATGAAATAGCATACTGTACAACACAATACCTTACCTACAGTGAAGGCTAACTGCACAGTACATGCGTTTATTCATGTTTCTGAAGTACGTCACTTAGGAGATTTAAAGATTCCTACAGAGGTTCATGATACGAATGTCATTGAGCAGATATTGAATAACTTGCAGAGCTGACATTGCTGAGTGTATTTCTAAAATCTGCAATTGCATTGCTGTTCTAAAATTAGTGATTTCATTTTTGGCAATAATTTTAGATTATCAGTCAAACACTTGCCTGTGCTGAAATTTATATTTGAACAACTACAGTTAATGACTGAATAAATTTGATTATTCATCAAAGCTGGTAATATTGTCTTCTTTGTTTTGTAATTGTTCCCTCAAAGTTATAGACTCTTGAGAGATAAGAAATTCCTAATACTGCCGAGGTACTCTACCATCAGGAGTGTGTCAATAAACAGTTTACCCCAGAGTTAGAACAAAATGCCTCAAATTTTCTGATGTACATTAAGAATAATTGTAAATCATTACTACCCAATGACAAAACAGCGTACTGATGGTGGATGAAACTCACTTGAAACCATATTTTAATTATAAATGCGGAAATTCAGTACACCTGTTGAGATGTACCAGGAATAATTGGCTTGGCCAGAAAGATACAAATAAAACAATGAAGTTCCCACAGTCCTCCTTTGATGGAAATCATATTTTAGAAAATGAAATTCATTATGTACCATTCAGCTCTGAAAAAACTTTGTGAGATAGAAGATGGTTTACTCTTGAAACATTATTATAAACTGTCATGAAAAGCATTCTCCTCATCCACCTTTGAGAAACAAAGTGTTCATTTAGCTTTACAAATATTCAATGAGTATCTCATTCAAGCTTTACTAAATCTTGGAAAAAATCACTGTTTCCCTTTTTATTCAGAAGTTGCAGATTATGTAACTTTTTTTTTTACATTATATTTGATGGACAATAATGAATGTAAAATCCCCATGTAAAGGTCAAAGGTTAAATAATAAATATGCTGATCCAATAAATAATGAAGGTCATTGTACAGAAAAAAATAGCAAAATTAATAATCTTGGCTTCTAACGTTTTACTGAATAATTATTGTTCCCAAGAAAATTACTACATTGTAGCTAACAAAAAGCTGAATAAAAAGAGAAAGTTAAAAACTTTAACTACCATGTAATAGCTGGATGCAAAATATAATAGAATAAGAAGAGAATGTTAGAAACCTCAACTACTAAATAATAGCTGTATGTAAAAGACAATAATTAAGTTATTGTTTCATTCACATATAACAGAGTAAACCAATGCACTACCGTCTTGTAATTTGACGTTAACACTATGTATAAACATTTTTAATACAATGATAAACATGTTTGTACTTCGGTATATACTATATTGTAACTTTAAATAAATTGTTTTTGTTCACTATTTTATATTAATCTCTTTACCTGTGTTTCGAGTTGATATTATTTGGTGTACACAAATTAGTGTAGACGAAAAGAATAAGTAAATTAACTTATTATCATGACAGGTAAACACCCAAAAGGTCTATTTTAGTGACGTTTTGCTTACATTTCTTTCGCCTGGCAAGGTAGTCAGTACTAGCAACTCGGACTACCGCTGCTTACGTCACAAAACATCGAACAGGTCCCTGTCTCTCGGTGGTCTTGGTTGAACACACGACACTCATTCTCTATAATTTACGAGATCCAGGGGTACACGACCTCTGATGGAATATTTACAAGTTTGAAATAAAATTTATCTTAATAAATAACTCGTTTTCCTGATTCCAGATTTACCTTTTTCGAGAAATGAATACTTTTTTTGAGAAATAATTTACAGGTTCGTTAAATTCATATGGGGTTAGCTAGCAAGAAATGCTAATTACTAATTAATTCGAAGAGGTCCTGGTTAGGTCACCATTATTACAAATTTCGAGAGGCACTGCATTCAATAAGACCTTGCAATAAAACTCTCGAAATACCATAACCATAGAGAAAAAAAGAACAAATACTAAATGGTGGGTCGCCAAGTGAAAATTCTGCTTCTTAACACTTACTTTATTTACACAAGCACACTGGTAATTTAAATGTAATAGATCTCACTAAAATGAAAATGTACGATAAATCAATGAATTGCAGATTAGTACATTATGTAATTTAAATGTGTACATAATTGGACCATATACAAGGGGTTTTTAAAATTCCATTAGTCATACAATTATATCGGCCCGGAAGGGTGGACTTCGCTTGGCAAATCAGGAAACACAGGAGAGACATCTACTTGGCAAATGACACAGACACCACTCCTGGAAGTGAAATCATTCCAGATGAGACTAATAATAATATAAGATCTCTCTTACAACAAATTAATGCACAAATATAATGGATTGTATTACTCTAATCACTTCTAACAAGGAATGGCATTACTCTGCATATGTAGCAAGAGACACATTGTCACTGATAAACACACTATTGTAAAGGCAAAGGAAAAAGGATTGAATAAAATTATGAATTGTGAGAAAGAGGTATTGAGTTAGAGAAAAAGATACACTGGCTTAGAACTAACTCTCAAATCACAAGACATACCGTACTTTGCTTCTTTATGATGCTTGGATAGCACACTATCCAGGTGAGGTAGGCCTTAACTATCTCGTGACGACGTCAAGTTCAAAAGTCATACCCCAAGCGTAGGAAATGAGTGCCTGTGAGGCTCCAGGTCTCAATGTTC
>NC_089794.1:56743962-56770770 GCF_040412425.1 Macrobrachium rosenbergii | reverse complement strand
ATAAGTTTTTTCTAAGGGATTACTATACTTTAGAGTATTCAGTCGTAACAATTAATGTTATGAGAGTTCAGGTATCTGGCTGAAGTGAGGTATATTTTGAATCTTGAGATTAGTTGTAATAACCAGGTACTTGATATGCATCGTGACAATATAATTTCTGATATGCATCGTGACAATATATATATATATATATATATATATATATATATATATGATTATTATCACTTTGTATGATTCATTTATCACACATTACTACAGGTGAAAAATAAGAAAACGGGGTGTAGGTCCTGACCGGTTTGACTTTATTTCCAAGCCATTGACGAAGGACTGATACAGAGTGTGAGAAGTCACAAATATATATACTACAAGAACAGTACTGACGAACATACACAAACCGTTAGGGACTCCCATATCCCCACTCAGGCCGGTGTCGAGGTAGGAGTGGCCTTTAAAACTCATTTGGCTAAAAATCACAATAGACTCTCTGGGGACATTGCTGATAAACAGACCATACCCCACCTCAGATCCACACCTGACAGGTGTCATGGAGGCGGAGTTTGGAAACTCATTAACATTACTACCCTCGTACTGTGTTTACAAATATGATAATCCTATTTTCATACATCTCTACTGCCTACCTTAAAGTTTAAACACTCCATAAATTTCTTTTGATATTAAAGGATCAAGTTTATACATCCCTTTGACTGATATTCATATTATGGTTGTAAATTTCTTCTTTTATAAAGCTAGATTCAATGATGTTCCTTTCCAGTGCATATTAGAATATACAATCCTTTTACCCCCTTCCCAGTTGATAGCATGATTGTTCTCACTAATATGTACAAATATACCACTGTTCCTTTGGTGCATATCTCACATTTCTTGTGTTGTTCAATTCTTTTTCCAGTGCTTTCCGGTTTGGCCAATATAAAGCTGTCACAAGACTTACATGGAATTTTATATACACACCCTTTAGTATTGTCTGGGGAGTTCTGATAAGTACATTTTCATTGTTGTATTGTTTTAAATGCGACATTAACACCAAAATTCTTAAGAAGATGAGGGATATCCTTCATATTATTATTATAAGGCAAAACAAGCAAATTTTTGTGTTGTAAGGTTCTTTCTGGTTTGATATAGTCTTTTTGCTGTTTCAAATGCACTGTTTAATACACTATCAGAATATTTCAATTTTGCCTGCATTCCTAATCTTATCTATTTCATCATCAATATATTCAGGCTACATACCTGTAATGCTCTTAAAAACATAGATGAAAATCACTGACTTTTTTAACTTATTGCTTTGTCCAGAATAGAATGACATAGAAAGAAATATTAGTGGGTTTTCTATACACACTATATTTGAACCTACTACTATTTCTTTCGTATGAGGACATCCAAAAACGGTAAGCACCCATCATTTTCCATTTCATCGTGAATTTAATTGATCAATTAGTACCATCATCAATTGGGTACATCTTGGTTCCCCGTCGAACTCACCTGATTCGACGGGTGAGATGATGGAGATGTTATTCACTTATACCTCTCTTGTGGCCGATTAGCGTTAGTGTGTCATCTTTCCTGATTCCTCGTCCGTTACTTTCAACCTCACGGGACGGTGGACTTATTATCAACTAAAATTCCCTTCGGTAACATATATTAAAATATATTATTTCTGAGGTAGAGCGAATTGATATTAAAGGATCGTTTGTAGCTTTATTGAATATGAATCACGGTGATGTGATAATATAGTCATATTATGGCTAAAAACGCCATCACGGTCAACTATGGCAGTGTGGTGGGTGGATATCGTCACAACATCAAAACACCTGAGTTCGAGGGTGGAGAAGATGGGAATAAAACACTTATAGGGCTGAATGATCAAAGCGTTAGTGTGTCATAAAGTCCTGATTCTCGTCCGTCACTGGTCTGACCTGCAAACACTGGACTTGGGTTATCAACTAAAAATTTCTTCGTAACATATATGAAAATATATTATTTCGAGGTAGAGTGAATTGAAATAAAGGACGTTTGTAGCTTTCGATTGTATATGAATCACGGTGATGTGATAAATAGTCATAATATGGCTATGTGCGACAAACGTCCCTGACGGTCAACATGGCAGAGGTTGGTGGATATCGTTTCCAAACGCAAACACCTGAGTTCGACGGGTGAGATGATGGGAGATGTTATTCACTTATACCCCTCTTGTGGCCGACTGTTCAGTGTGTCACTGTAGTCCTGATTCCTCGTCCACTGCTGGTTCGACCTCATGGGACGGTGGACTTATTATCAAGTTAAAAATTCCTTCGGTAACATATATGAAAATATATTATTTCGAGGTAGAGTGAATTGATGTTAAAGGACGTTTGTAGCTTAATTGTATATGAATCACGGTGATGTGATAAATAGTCATAATATATACGAAGAGACAAAACGCACTACACGGGTCAACATGGCAGAGGTGGGGTGGATATCGTCTCCAAACGCAAAACACCTGAGTTCGACGGGTGAGATGATGGGAGATGTTATTCACTTATACCTCTTGTGGCCGACTGGTTAGTGTGTCACTGTAGTCCTGATTCCTCGTCCGTCGGTGGTTCGACCCCACGGACGGTGGACTTATTATCAACTAAAAATTCCCCTTAGTAACATATATGAAAATATATTATTTCGAGGTAGAGTGAATTGATATTAAAGGACGTTTGTAGCTTTCTGATTGTATATGAATCACGGTGATGTGATAAATAGTCATAATATGGAGAGAGAGAGAAACGCACTACACGTCAACATGGCAGAGGTAGGGCCTAAACTTTAAACAAATTAGTTCACGGAGTGAGATGATGGGAGATGTTTTCCATCAGACATTCTTGTGGCCAGCGTAGTGTGTCACTGTAGTCCTGATTCCTCCGCGGTGTTTGCAGGAGGTGGAGATGAAACGTAAAATTCCTGATTCATTCAGAAAAATACGGGGGACGGACTTGGATGATGGAAACTTATTATCAATAGAATATGCTGATATATATATATTGTATATATTGGTAACATATATGAAAAATATATATTATAAATATATATATATATATATATATAACACAAAATATCAGGAACATACAAAGGAGAATGTCATATTTAGAAAACTGGGAAGAGACTCAAGCACTAAATGCGCCATGATCAATCGATTAATTGATAGGTTTAATTTACTCTTTGTAGCACGATATATATATATATATATATATATATATATATTTAAGAAATATGATATGCAGTCAATGAAATGAGGCCTAGATTACATATATATATATATTAAATATATATATATATATAAATATATATATATATATATATTTATATATATATATAGAAAAGAGGGAGACATTATATGATATAAGGATATATATACATATATATATATATATATATATACACACACAATAATATATTATATATATGATGTAAGGATGAATATATAGAGGAGATATATATAAATAAAATATATATATATATATATATATAGAACATATATATATATATATATATATATATCCAAAAAAATGAGAGAGCATCCTCCCTTCCTGCCCTATGACTGCCTATATCTCTGCAGTATATAAGTATATAGAGATATAGAGACATGAGAGTATATATATATACAGGGTTATTCAGAGATAGGAAAAGTAAATATGATATATATATATTCATTACATACATATATATTTTTCTTCCTAGTCTCTTTCATATATATAGTCAATGGTTTTATATATATATATGTATATATATATATATATATATATATGTATCTATTATATGTATAATTACTATATATATATACATATATATATTATATATTATATATATATATATATATATATATATATATTACACACACACATATATATATGATATATATATATATATATATGCAATAAAATATATATATATATATATATATATATATATATATATATGTATATATATATATATAAAAACATATCAAGTCCGAAAATAGTGATCAAATATAAAATAATAAATATATACATATATATGTATATATATGTAAGTAATAACAGATATTATATACAGAATATATTATATATATATATATTATAATTTACAACTATGTATATATAGAGAATATATATATAGCTATATAATAACTATATGGATAGTATATATATATATATAAAACTAATTTCCTCAACCTTTGGATATTGGTTGTTATATGAGATTTAAAAGATCTATATGGTTTGCCCGCCACTGATATCAGCAGGGCATATAGATATACGGGACCACACACACCTAGACGTCTGCTATCCTAATTTCCAGGATGGCTATATGAGCCAGATATATCCCGGTATATATATGTATAATATATATATGTACAGATATATGCACTATATATGGCATATATAATATATATATATATATATACTATTTATATATATATAGAGGGAACATGAAGCTGACTATGGTTCCACAAGTTCAGAAAATCTAAAACAAAAGAAACTGCCATGGACTGGACAGACTGGCAGCAGTTGAGACAAACCACGGAGGAAGGAGGTAACAAAACCACTGAAGCCCCTTAAAACTAATTTATTATAATAAGTTATATACATTATTTACAAATGAGTCAAGATTTACCATTAAAGAAATTATGAAAATCACTTATGATGAATTAATCAGTAAACAGAGTCAGTCAAAAGGATTAAAAACAAAATTAGCTAAAACAGAGTTACTTTAAGAAAACAATCAATACCAATGAACAGACACAGTAATCATTACTTTAACTCAAGTCAGCAATAAAGTACAAATCAACATACAATTTGGCTGCATCACAGATAACCAAACAGTTACATCGCAAATAAAAACACAGCCAGCATAAACAATAATATGAAAGCACAGCATACAAATAATAAATAATAATTAAGCACCATAAATAACATACTCAAGCTGTATAAATAACAATAATCAACACGCATTATAAAATAAAACACACTATTAACTTAGGGCAGTACAATAAAAAAAACATACATTCTCTATAGAGACGTCAAGGCAGACCCAACCGTCGAAGAGGATGAAAATACTCAGATGAACTCTGTGACGTCATTGATGCAGCCAGTAATTGCAAACAGGAATACATCCAACGTACAGATGACTACGGCAGAAATGTCGAGACAGCAAACCTGCTGTCAAACAGGGACCAACTCCACAGATGACTATGGTTTAGTCACCCGACCATCCTCTGCTGCCACAGCCAAAGGGTAAAAGTTTACCTGCTGTGAAAATAAGGACTCCTTGCTGTTATGCTCTTGAGATCCTGACTCGCTGCCATGCCAAACCAAACTTCTGCTATCAACACGAAGGTGACAGATGTCTGCTTCATACGCACAAAAAAAAAAAAAAAGACCGGGAAAGGAGACAACATCCACAACAAGGGAACAACTTGCAAACGATTGATCTTAAAAAAAAAAAAAACTCTAAATCTTACATCTCCTTACCCAGCAGAAAAAAAAATGAAAAAAAGAATGTTTACACTCTCCTCTGAAGCTGCCATAACCTCGCCACCCAAAACAGAACCAATCCTGGCCACAAGATTGCCATGTTAATGAACCAGCCATGGTTCCATGGGTTCCAAAAATCAAAACAAAAGAATGGAACTGGACTGACTGGCAGCAGTCGAGATAAACCACGGAGTAAGGAGTGTAACAAAACCACTGAAGCACCTTAAAACTAATTTATTATAATAAGTTGCATACATTATATACAAATGAGTCAAGGTTCAGCATTAAACAAATCATATAAACATTACTTATGATGAATTAATCAATAAACAGTCAGTCAAAAGAATAAAGAACAAATGTAGCTAAAACCGAGTTACTTTAGGAAAACAATCAATAACAATGAACAAACACAGTAGTCATTACTTTAACTCAAGTCAACAATAAAGTAAAAGTCAATAAACACAAATAACCAAACAGTTACATCACAAATAAAAAAAACAGCCAACATAAACGATGATATGAAAACACATCATACAACATAATAAACAATAATCGGGCTAACCTTTATACCAGAATAAATAACAAGGAAGAATCATCATAGCTGCATAAAATAAAACACACTATTAACTCAGGACGGCACAATAAAAAAAAAACTGACTTTCTATAAAGACGATGAGACAGACCCAACTGTCGAAGAGGATGAAAATACTCGGATAAACTCCGTGATCATCGATGCAGCCAGTGACTGCAAACAGGAACGCATCCAACATACAGATGATTACGGCAGAAACGTCGAGACATCAAATCTGCTGTCAAACAGGAACCAACTCCACAGATGGCTGTGGTTTAGTCATCCAACCATCCTCTACTACCACAGCCAACAAGTAAAATTTTACCTGCTGTGAAAATAAGGACTCTTTGCTGCTCTGCTCTTGAGATCCTGACTTGCTGCCATACCAAACCCGACTGCCGCTATCAAGTATCAACACGAAGGTGACAGATGTCTGCTTCATACACAAAATTAAAACTTCGGGTGAGAGACAACACTCTGTCAACAAGGGAACAATCTGCAAACAACTGTTCTAAACAAAAAAGCCTCTAAACATTACAGTGTGTGTGTGTAGGTATATATATATATATAGATATATATATTCCATATATATATATATATAGATATAGAGTACCTATATATATATATATATATATAATATATATGTGTGTGTGTGTGTGTGTATAGTCAAAACTTGTTGGTTTTCAGTGGTATATAAATCACGTGTCAGTGCGATCATAATGATACATATCCGCATACATACATGAGTTGTGTGGAAAGACCCATACAACTTTGTTTTCCATCTGCCTTTGAAGAAGCTGCAAACGTTGGTAGACGACCGCGACGGCCTTCGAGATTCTCTCTCTCTCTCTCTCTCTCTCTCTCAGACTCCTGTTCCTATTTTTAAGGGTCTGTAAAGCAAACCTATCTTTCAGAAATAGTTTATTCTGTGAAGCTAACACATAAGTTAAAAACATGGTAAATAAGAATAATGCTAAAAGAACCAAAAATAATGTAAATGATAAATGAATATCTTCCCAAATAAAAAAATCTTAGCAAACACCAAAATTATAAATGGGATTCTTCCCCATTTCACCCCCTAACCCAGATAAGTCTCCATTGTAAGTATGTCCTCAGTCATAGTTCCTTTAAAATGACCACTCCCCATAATGCATGACTAACAATGGTTCCATTGAAACATTCTGCCAAGGAAGAAATACCCTTCATTAACAACAAAATAAAATAGGTCTGTGATACTATCACAAACCACGAACCCATGTTAAAACACTGCCAATAAAAATGACATAAAAGATAAAGCACTAAAACGATCATCATGTATGTCTTAACAATTGTAAAGGTTATTAATTACAAAGGTCACTATTCACTCTTTCAGCAAAAAGGGAATCAAGATTCCCGAGGGTTCCAAGGCGTCTAACTGCTGACTTTTCACAAAGGAATAAATAAATCTTCACAAGAGCCCTTCTCACTCGGCGATTTTCACAATGTATACACAAATGTACTCTACCACTGCGGTGCACCCAAAATCCAGATTTATAACCCAATAAGGGCTTCGAGAACAATTTATGCTGACGCTAACCTCCTCTCCATGTGTCACTGTGTCCAAAGCACTTCAGATCAAATTCCAGTGATTAATGCTAAATCGCATAGAATGCACCAAGCAATGCTGCAATAGGTGCTTCATTAACAAACACTCAAAGTTGCATATCTTCCACCTACAAAATTTGCTAAACATCGCAAGAGGTTGTGTGTCACAAGCATGTACGCAAATTCCTACTTACACCAGTGCACAGAGCTTAGACCACCTACCTTTGTGTTGCCCTGACGCAAAGTACACTTATTCAATTTCTATGGTGCAGTTTCATGATTCATTGCCATATGCACTTGTGGAGACTGCTTCCCACTGATGCAGCATAGTCGTCTACACTTCAAGAAAATGGCGACACTCATGATTACGATAATTATCGGTAATGCAGCAAGAACACATGGTAGGACTAACTTGTGGTTACTGGATAGTTCTATATAGTCTATTCCCTCCATTTGTTTCAATTCTGGCAACGTTGTACTCTCCAGTATTGCCGGTAATTGCGCAACCTTATGGTAATCATGTTCATGTTGCATAAAGATCCTCGCTTACGAGTTATAGATCCTCCAACTAACCACAATAAATTGTATAGATACTATTCTGCATGCGCCATCAAATATCTAGGATCCCTCCAGAAGAACTGGAGCCAGTGCATTGCAACAAACCTGCATCAATCTGCATCTTCGACAATAAATCACTGAAGTCATTTCCAATGGCATAACCATGTAGTCACTTGGAACCGGTATGAACATACATTTTGTAGCAGTCAGGTCATGTATCAGTTGAAACTCATACCCCTCTAAAATAACATCTCTCAGAACAAACCCCTTACTATCACAAATATATTTATTATGAACTAATGTACACCTGTCCTTATAATCAACAGCTACTGATTGAAACTTTCTCCCATAATGTACATAGCTTCTAGTCCCTCTAACATCACTACACTATTATCATATGTACTAGGAAAAGGTCTTATTATATAACTAAGAAATGGGTCCTTAGCACTAGTAGGAATCTCCACAATTAACCCCGTCTGATAAACTCACTTTTATTATCCCATAGTATCTACTGTATATAAATCAGTGCCTGGAAAAATTATATTGGACCCCCACTTATAAGCTCCATTCATCATGACTGATTCTAACAAAGATCTTGTTTCTTTCTCAATATTCAAAATCATTGTATGAACAGTAAACAAGGCTGTTGTCAAATCTAGGTCACCCCTGACCCCTGAACAGTAACTTGTAACACACTGTACGTTTTCCCCAAATCTTCAAAACTCTCATGTAATTCTACGTTGCTCCCACTTACCTTTCCAAAACTCTACCTGATCAGCTACCTCAACCATCGTCAGGCCCGTAACCGCTACCCCACTTATTGCTGCTTTCGCCATTGCAGTCGCCCCCATAGCTAAAGCAACTGCTGCCCTTTTATGCCTTCTACCTCTACCACAGGAAGGTTTTGTATAATACAGTGATATAAATAAAACAAATGCTACAAAGAACATAAATGATACAAATAACACAAATGATACAAATAATACAAATTAAGCAAATAACACAAATGGTACAAAACTTCTTTATTAAAATAATTTACATATTACTTTAAATCCCCACATCTGAAAACAGGAGAGAGAAAAAAACCTATAAACAGTTACTTAACTCCAACAAAAGGAACCAAGAAAAAACAATAGTAAACACTCCCCCCAAAAATACAAAGAACCCAACTAGACATTAAACTGTTCTTTTAATCTTGGATATGTGTGTTAATCTCGTCACCCCCGTGTCTTCCTTCAAAACTATGAACCCATTTTCCCTTTTCTCCCCTATAACAAGAAACGGGCCTTCAAACTTGGGACATAACTTGTAATTCAATCATTTCTGATACTAATCTTAAAAAAATACATTATCCCCAACTGCAATTCTCACGTTGTCTGATTTTGCATTGCTTCTCACGACCATCTCATGTCTTCAACTCAAGATTACCTCTAAGACGTGTCTCTCTTTAGCTGTTGCCGTTAACAATTTAATTGTATCATCACAACAAGAAGGAATTGCCAAAAAGTCAAACACATCCTGAATTGGATAACCAAATAAAGCCTCCACTGGTGACAACACAATTGTGTCACTAACCATTTATTTATGTTCTGTCTGACCACATCTAAATGGCTATCCCAATTAATATCATTACCACCCACTGTTACTCTAAGAACTTTGTGAGCACTTTCCTATTAGCTCACTCATACAGCCCATTAGCATGTGGCCTATCCAGAAGAATATTTACCTTCTGGATCCCCATAACTTCTGCCTGACACTCTAATGTTCTATTCACAAGTTCTCTCCCGTTATCAGTGATAAGCATCTTTGGTACCCCATATCTGCAAATATGCCCATGGAAAATGTCATAGCACCTCATCCATCATCTTGTTCTTTAACGGAAAAATCTCCACAAACTTCATTAATTCATTGACTACCAACAAATGCTTATGACCATACCCCGACTCACAAAAGTTTGTTAACAGATCCATATGACCCCTCTGAAATGGCCTGCTAGGGATAGGAAAAGACCCCAATATACAAGGGGTAACTCTCACTGGTTTACACAAATTACACACAGAACATTCTTTCACAAATCTCTCCACTGAAGAGAACATATTTTTCCCGAAAAAATTACCATGTATGTTCTGATATATCTTATCAATCCCCAAATGTGGACTGCCAAGCTTACAATGTGTAATTTCCAAAACCAGTGGAATCAACCCCCTTGGTACCACAATCTGTGTTGTATCCCCCTTATCCTCACTACTCTTCAACTTACATTTTATTTTGCTCACCAACAAATTACCCTCTAACTCCAAACCTGAATAAGGCAATCTATAACCCTTTCTTATTAATTCACCTCTAAGAAACACCTTTGCATCTGCTAAAACCTCATCTTCATCTTCTTTCTTCTCCACCAAACTAATATCCCAATCAACGCACTTGCCATTTGTGTTACATACATGCTCATCCTCCGTGTCCACAAAATTCCTACTAAGAGTATCCGATACCACATTATGTTTACCCTCAATCAACTTAAGCTTAGCATCAAAATCCCCAATTATCAAAAAACACCTAGCCCTCTGAGGAGAAAGATCTGGCTTATTAAAAAGGTCCAACAATGGCTTATGATCCATAGGAACTTCCATCTTATTCCCCATCAGCAGCATCTTAAAATGAACCAAATTAGACACTACTGCAAAAGCCTGTTTATCCACTGTCACTAATAACCTTTCATTACTCCCCCGTGTTTTGAACTTCCTGCTATAAAATGCTATTGGAAGTAACTTACCTTCAAATGTGAACGGTAAAGAAAAATCAGGAAACTTCAAAACTGGAGGACTCATCAAAGCCTCCTTGATTTTCTGAAAGGCTGCCTGCTGAGCATCACCCCATGAAAACTGTACATCATCTCTCAATACATCCATCAAAGGTGCCAACAATGTAGAAAACCCTTTCATGAACCTATGGAAAAACTACCATTCCCAAGAACAATCTAACATTTTTCTTGTTTATTGGTGAAGGAAAATTCGGAATCGCTTTGACTTTCTTATTATTCACTTGAACAACTTCTTTCGAAATGACATGTACTAAACATACAATATTCCTCTTCAAAAAATCACACTTGGCTAGTTTAGCTTTCAGACCCACCATCCTAAGCCTCATGAGGATTTCCCTGAGCACTTCTAAATGTTCCTCTATAGAATCAGTAGCCATTAATATATATCATCCATATAAACAAACACATTTTTATCCAGCATCCCGTGCAAGACTGTATTCGCTAGCTTCGTAAATGTAATAGGACTACCTGACAAACCCAAAAGGCATCCGTGTATATTCATAATGTTCCTTCAGGACTAAAAATGCCATTAACTTTCTACTCTCTTCACTCAATGGAGCTTGCAAAAACCCTTGCATGAGATCAATTGACAAATAAATATTTCTACTGTCAATCTCCACAAACAAATCTGGCAAGCACGCCACCGGATACCTGTCTGGAATGGTCTTCTCATTTAATTTTCTAAAATCCACACACACACGGATTAAACCATCCTTCTTAGGTACTACCAACAACAGAAAATTAAATGGTGATGAACTAGGTCTAATTATACCTCCCTCCTCCCAATTATTGACCTCTTGTTCCACCTGCTCCCTAATTTTAAAAGGTATTCTATGCAACGGGACATAAATCGGTTTCATCCCCCTCTCTAAATACATCTGATGCTCTAACACATCAGTCAACCCCAATTTATCTCTTTCAAAGCAATAACATCTGTATATTCAGCCAAAACCTCACCTAACCCCTCTATGTATTCACTATATTCTGCCTTGACCAAATAATTTTCAAAAATCTCCCTTCTGACCTCCATTTCTTGCCTCCAAAAACCCATTTTGCTCCCCTATTAATGCCAAGGATTTTGTTTCCTCTCTCCATTCCTCCAAATCTACAACATAAGTATTC
The DNA here is from genome assembly GCF_040412425.1 of Macrobrachium rosenbergii. Classification (NCBI taxonomy): domain Eukaryota; kingdom Metazoa; phylum Arthropoda; class Malacostraca; order Decapoda; family Palaemonidae; genus Macrobrachium; species Macrobrachium rosenbergii. The sequence goes on along the minus strand of NC_089794.1, from coordinate 56,758,616 downwards.
TTCTGATACCTCCTAACTGAATTATTAGTTTAAAGATTCCACCCAAGTAACCTGTCTATTTAATACCCTTTTTATCGAAACTTTACTCACCATTCCTTTAAGTTTCTCACTACCTTCCACCACACACACATACACACACACACCTGTTTATCCATTTTTATATTTTATATCTCTCACCATAACTTTCACCATCCCAGTCATACCTGTTTCCCAAATTATATCTTCCATTAAAACACCTTTATATATGCTCTTCCCCTCACCATTAGGCTCACTTTCTCCCGGTAATTGATTGTCTCTTAAAATTTCCTCATTATTCCCACTTATTTCCTCATTATCCCTCATAACAGATATATTCCCTTCCATTTCCTCAAAACCCACATGTGGGATAAAATCTCCAGTTTCACCAGCAGGTATACCTACTTTACTAGGGTATATAGACATACTGATCCTATTACATGCTGGATGCCCCAATAAAACCTTATTACCCAGGTTAACTCCTCTCACCAACAAAACTGGTTCCCTTATTAACTGGTTCCCCACCGAAAAACAGATATCTGCCACACCTAGAACATCCAGTTTATCAGCTTGGACATCACACACTTTCTCCTCTGAATGCCCTAGCTGATGCTGGGAAAACATCAATTGATAAAAATCGTAGTCCACTAAACTGACTGATGCACCCGTATCTACAAAAATCAAAAGACCCAGTTGCTGTTCCTTTCACCACCGGCTTCGGTTCCCCTATATCTCCCAGATGCCCTGTGTGACATGAACAATTTATCCTTTCCCCTTTGGTAGATACCTCCTCCAAAAATTCTGTCTATTTTTAGACTTCTTGGGATATCCCTCCTGAGGAGCTTTCTTATTGCTACTCACAATATTCTGTGTTACTGGCCTATCATTACTATTTTTGAGCGACCGACATAACTGCCAAGAATGATCCAAACTCCTACACCCGCCACAGTATTTAACTCTGCAAAACTTCTTCAAGTGACCCTGCCTATTGCAATTGAAGCAACGAAACTGTGGTGTTTGATCCGTAGATCTTCTATCACTCTCCACTTTAGCACAAAATCTACCGGAAGCAAAACCTGAATCTACCTGCGGAAAGTTCTTTTGAGCCCTCGTCATGGTTTTCGGCACCCATTGAAAAATATACAATCTGCTGTTGGGCATTTCGACATGTGCTTCATAATTTTGGCAAAAATAAATGATTCATCAGACGTAGGCTCTACCAGACCATCAAAACTACTTGCAACAGCATCTAGAACCTCATTCAAAAGCCATAAGAAATGCCGCAATTTCTGAAAATTCTCTAATGACATAGGATCGCCCCATACCCAGCCCAAGCTTTTCAATTTCTCCACTACATACGAAACTGCATCAAATAACTGCGAGCTATACTCTGCCATAGAACTCTGCCCCTTCCTGATCTTATAGAATGCTCTCATATCCCGAACCAACTCACCACATTCTCCTGCTCCATACGCAGTTCTTAGAAAAACCTTCGGGTCATCCCAAGTCCGGCATTTCTTAAATCGAAAACTACGACAGAGTTTTCCTATGTCTCTCACGTCTAAAGCAAGGAATCCTTTTTCCACGTTAAAGGCATCTGTCTGATCTGTGATTTTCTTTGTATTCTAATGATTTTGAATGCTCTCAATAAAAATCTCGACAGGCTGTCTCAAAACCCCATTCACCAACCCTGCAAAAGGCTGAATTAGCAACGCAAAGTTGTTACCCTATGAATAGATGTCTTATCTCCTGTGCCCCAGAGAGCCATTTTCAATAATTTCCCTTTCTGGCTTCTACGTGAATGGGAACTACTTCACACGGTGTAAAAGCTCCCCCTGACCGTAAATGCAGTATTAAAACCTTGCACAATAAGCTCTGACACAAAACAAAACCCCACCAAAAATCAAAACACTATTATTTCCTTAATCCACAATTATTCACAAACTCCACAGGAGAAAATCTCTTCTTATTCCCACTCACGAACAGCTGAGCACTGCGTCACATAAAATTCATGATTAGCTCACAAGAACCCATACAAGAAAAAAAAAATAATAATAAAGGAAGAAAAATCTCTCAAGCAAAATTGACCACTCGATATCATCGATGATTTGTCGCCATGCAATATATACTGACTGTGCAACGATGACCAAAGTGATTCGCTAAGTAGGCAAACCACCCATTACATCCTATTATACCATAACTATACCTATACCCATACCCATACCCATTGGATAGAGGGTGGGGAAAGGGGTGGGGGAAGGGGGACAGGAAGCAGAGGAGAAAGGGGAGGGGAGGGGAAGGGGGAAAGGGGAAAGGGGAAAGGGAAAGGGGGAGGGGAGGGGACACACAACACAACATACACGCAGAAAGGCATCCAAGAAAATTAATATAATAAATAACCCCTTATTTACTACGTATCCCTATTCGTATACCTGTCTCTACAGTCTGCATCATTCATACTCTTTCCTCGGCGTGGATTTAAACAAGAAAGCTGCCACCAATTCTGTTGTACGGAAAAACCCAAACAACTTTGTTTTTCACCTACCTTTGAAAAAGTTATGAACGTTGGTAGCTGACCACGATGGCCTTCTAGATCTCTCTCTCTCTCTCTCTCTCTCTCTCTCTCTCTCTCTCTCTCTCTCTCTCTCTCTCTCTCTCGGACTTCTGTTCCTATTTTTAAGGTGTGGAAATCAAACCTATCTTACAAAAATAGTTTATACTGTGAAGCTAACATTTAACAAGTCAAAAACATGGTAAATAAGAAGAATGCTAAAAGAACCAAAAGGATGTAAATGATAAATGAATATCTTCCCCAAGAAAGAGTCTTAGCAAACAGCAAAATTATAAATGGGATTCTTCCCCATTTCACTCCCTAACCCGGATAAGTCTCCATTGTATGTCCTCAGTCATAGTTCCTTTAAAATGACCATTCCCCATCATGATTACATTACATGCATGTCTGTGCGCATGCTTGACTAACCATGGCTCCATTGAAACATTCTGTGAGGGAAGAACCACCCCTCATTAACAACAAAATCAAAAAGGTCGGTGATACTCTCACAACACCACGAAAACACTGATAATAAAAAAAGACATAAAAGATAAATCACTAAAATGATAATCATGTCTGTGTCAACACTTGTAAAGGTTAGTACTTTCAAAGTTGACTACACTCTTTTTCCAGCAAAAAGGGAATCCAGATTCCTGAATGTTCCAGTGCGTCTAACTGCTCTAACTTTTCACAAAGGAATGAATCAAAACTCACTAGGGCCCTTCGCACTTAGCGATTTTTACAAAGTACACATGAACATACTTTACGGCTGTGGTGCACCCAAAGTCTGGATTTCTAACCAGATAAGGGTTTTGAGAACAATGTATGCTGACGCTAACCTCCACTGCACGTGTCAGTGTCCGAAGCACTTCAGATAAAATTCCAGTGGTCAATGCTAAATTTCATAGAATGCGCCAAGTGATGCTGTGACAGGTGCTTCATTAACAAACACCCAAAGTTACATATCTTCCACCTACGAAATTTGCTAAACATTGCAAGAGGTCATGTGTCTTGAGCATGTACGCAAATTCCTACTTTCACCAATGCACAAATGTAATAATTGGGCAACCATATTTTTTTAACATCCCGTGCTTAGTCTCATTATACACTAGGCTACCAATGCCATAAGATAACTTTCTTTACGGAAGCTTTACATAAAATGGAAATCTAATTTTCTAGATGGTAGAGTGATTACCGTTAGCCTAACTTGAAATCTGTGCTGACTGACGTGTAGGTTCGAGCTTACTCAATTAATAAGAAAAAAATAATGAATTTCTCTCTTATTTGTAGTTACTACTGTGCACAAATTTTATCCAAAAGTCTCTGTATACATACATACATACATACATGCACATACTCCCTCTAATTTTATTTATAATTCTCATGGGAACATCTCGAGTAAACAAAACAAGTATGGGGTTGCACATTAGGTATTTTCATTAATTTTTCTTTATTTCTCATTAGATAAGGGATAAAGAACAGTTAAAACAAAATAGGATTAGGGGTAAAAGAGTGACCGTGAGAAAGTTTCTATTTCTAAGGCCTGATAAAGAAAGAAACTAGTTCTTTAAGGAACTGATACTCTGTCAGGAAAAAAGTGTGAGAAGGAAAAGGAAAAGAAAAATTATTTACTCATGTTTATCGTGAATCCATAACTTTATGCTGCAAGACTTTGCTCTTCGCTTTTACAGGAAATGTAGATCGTGAAAAACATCTTATGCATTCTAGTTTCAAATAGAACGCATAATTATATTATTTTTCATACCTCACAGATGATGTTTTCATGTATACCATAAAGGGTCGATGATGAATGAAGATGCTATCTGTATGCTAGTGTTATATAGTTTGGATTATCGACACCAGAGCGGCGCTGCTTCCAGCTGCAGTCTTGTGGATATCGTCACTCTCCCGAGAATCGTGTAAAATGAATAGGTGCTTAGTGTCCAGTGATTTTTTCGTCCATACCTTCATAGTAGTACCTTCATACGTTGTACAGCTTATGATTGCAAAATTGGGGACGTGAATTCTTCTACAGAAGCTGGAACAATAACATTTCACAGGGAAGCAAAAAAGACTGAATTTTATCTACCCATAATTTTGCGCTAGCCAATTCTAGTTAGCAGTGCAGCAGCAATTTACATTTTTGATTCAGAATATTACTGATCATATATACAGTATGTCACATAACATGAAGTCAAAGAGATCGTGCTCTTCATTAAAAATGCTAAGCAGTAAGTAGACCAATAGGAAAAGAAGTTACCAGTGGTGTCAATAATGCTAAGTTCACACATTCACGTATCAAGGCACGCATGTCCACGCACAGGGAGGAGTCGGTAAGTAGGTAAACAAATTGCAAATACAATGTAAATGTACCGTATGTGCTGTGTAAGTGCGCCAACATGCGGTGCGACCATTACGGACCACCCGGGCGTGCACTGGGGACTGCGAACCTTTGGACCTGCTCAGAACCCTGCTTGAGTGGCCAGGTCAGCTGTCAGGTAGCGTGGCCCAACCCGCATAGCTTGTCGCCAACCGCGGGATGACAGCGTAACCGCTAAGCCCTTACCTGTGGTCCCACGCCGCCCCAGGGTTCCTGCCCCACACCAAGTGGCTGTCAGCATGACATGGGAGTAGACGTGGCAACCCTGCCGCACCACCCTGAGATGAAAGGGACAGGCGACACGCTTGCTGGTCAGTGCTTCTGTGAACAGCATCCACACTGCTCTCTCCTTCAGCGCCTCCGTCGTCGTCGTCCACTAGAAGATGCCCAAAGGACCCATGTTGAAGAGGACCAGGAAGGGGGCCCTAAGAACTCCAGGAGCCCTGGTAGCTGGAGTTGCCCCCTATGCTCCTAAGCCTTCAAAAGCTGGTGGTCCCCCTTCAGGCAGTGATGCTGTGGTGCTGCAGCTTGAGGGCGACGAGGAGGAGGAAGAGGAGCTTGCCCTTGTTTATGATAGCAACCCCGCCGCCGCCACCGACGACGCCGGCCACAAGGGGGATGCCGACGACAACATTGATGGCACTCCTGAAGGAGAGGGCCCTACAGGTCAGGACCGGAAGAAGAACCCATCAGTGATCCTCTTGGAAGAGAACGAGAGGCTTGTTGGCGAGTGGCTGGAAAATGAGTCCGAGTTCATCTACAGCAAGGGCCTCACAGCCTACAGAGATAAGGTGAAGGTCTGGAGGGCCTTTGAAGAAAAGGGCCAGTCACTTGTTCCTCCTGTGAGTGGCCGTGAACTGAGGACGTGGTTTACGTCCCTCAGGAGCCGTTTTGGGTGGCTCACAGTGGAGAAGAGTGGCCAAGGGACGGACAGACGGCTGACGGACAAGGAGAAGTGGATCCTCGGCATCTTCCACTTCCTGAAGCCGCATAATGTTCGTCAAAGGAAGCCAAAGGTGTTGGGACTTCTGATGGTATGTCTGTTCCATGCATAATTATTACTGAATATAATGTTATTACATAGTTTCCATGCATTCAATGTACATTTTATATCATTTTCTCATATATGTTCCTCCTATTTTTACAGGCTGCTCACGCTGCTGCTGCCCTCCCTGCCCAAGGTCCAGACCTGCCTGCTGCTGCTGTTTCTTCTCCTGCCCCAACACCAACGCCCTCAGTCTCTCCGGTTGCTGAGGCATCTGGCACTAAGGCCTGGAAAACACATGATTCCGAGCTGTTCGATGCCGCCATCATGAAGGCACAGGCCCTCTGGGAGGTTATGATGTACTCCATCCAGCCAGCTCCGCGTAACCCCAGCGTACTCTACTGGTGCAAATTTTTTGAAGGGGTGGAGGACGGAGGTGTCAGGTTACCTGAGGGTGACACTAAAGATGGAAGTCCTCGGTGCCATCTGGAGATACATCTGTGCTCCCAAAGAGGGGGCCATGATGCCATCGAGGAGCCTGATGCCCCACACCCTGGCAATGACAGGGGACTGTCCAGTACCTGCAGTTCCTGCAAACCTGTCGGCAACACACCATCAGTTGGGCCCACCTCCTACACATTCAGGCAGTGTGCAGCTCACTGCACAGCAGCTGGCAGCCCTACAGACATAGCTGGTTGGGCCCTCAGTGACATCGACCCCAAAGGACCTCAGCAACCTGTCAATCGACACGATGTTCTTAAACAATTTACAGCATTAGTTTATTTGTTGTGTGTGTGTATACTATTGTTTTTTTCTGCTTATATTTATTTGTATGTTTTTTTATATTAAATAAATATTTTTTGGCAATATCATGTCTAGCTCTATCCTCTGTCCAATATTACTTAGTATTGATGAGAATAATATATCATGGATGTGATAAATATCTTGTATTCAATGAAATAGCTCAAATACAAGTATGCAAATAAAGAAGGCAAAATGAACCTGAATACACTAAAATTTCAGTATACAATACTGACTTTGAAACAAGTTCAAAATACTTTATGCAACATATGGGCACAGAAGCAAAATGACAACAGAAAAAATATTAGCAAGTTATATACAATGTCACAAATATCGGAGAGAAGGTACTTTCAAAAAGATAGAATTTTCATATCAGAATATAATCAATGTAAATGCTAAGAGAATTTACTTTCAAAAACATAGAATTATCACATCAGAATAGAATCAATGTTAAGAGAAGGTACTTCCAAAAAAGATAGAATCATCATATCAGAATAGAATTCATGTTAAGAAATTATCACAAAGGGCAAAATAACTACATCTTCTTTCATTTATTTATATATGTATGTTTGTTTCATATTGATTAAATATACATTTGCAATATCATGTCTCACTCTATCCTCTTCCCAAATACTAAGCATTGATGAGAATAATATATCATGGATTTGAACAATATCTTTTATTAAATGAACTAGCACAAATAGAAGTACACAAATACAGATGGCAAAATAATCCTGAAATGATATATTACTGAATTTTAAATAAGTCCAAAATAAATGTAAGAACAGACATTTAGTAAATAAAACAAGCAAGTATACAGGAAAGTAACTAAATCATGTTCTCCTGCCAATGCACGGAGCCTTCAGCCGATGAAAAATATTCTTTCAACATGTTACGTTGTTCCTTTGCATCCCTGGTTGCAGTGTTGCCGGTCATGGTTGGAAGGGGTGCTCCTAAGGACAGGTCACTCCTCCAGCTACCAGGTATGATGGCATGTGTGACGGGGTGTTCCTGATCTCTTTCTTGTCTGCGTGCATTTCTTCTTATTAACATGTTGTGCAAAACACATGTGGGCATCACTGATGGCTCTATATGGTCAGGCTTCAGGCATATTGCAGTGAGGGATACTCGGAATCTGTTTGCCAGAATCCCAAAGGCGTTCTCCACCTTCCTGCATGCCCTGCTTAACCTGTAGTTGTAAATCCATTCCTCCTTGGTTAGGCCTCTTTTGGGGTAGGGCTTCATAAGGTAATTCCTCAGGGGGAAGGCATCATCATCAACTAGGAAATAGGCCACAGGAGATCCACTAAGTTGACCTGGCAGGGCATCAGGTCGGGGAAGATTTGCTTCCTCTTGCAACAGCATTTCGGCCAGTTCGGTCTGGGCAAATGCACCACCGTCTGACTCTGACCCAATGGCACCCACATCGACGTATAGGAACTTGTATGAAGCATCAGCAACTGCAAGTAATACCATGGAGTAGAACTTCTTGTAGTTTAAAGTAATGCATACCGCCTTTGGGAGGGTTACGGAGCCTAATATGTTTGCCATCTATAGCTCCAATTACGTGGGGGAAGTTCCCCCGTTCCTCAAAACCCCTTGCAACTTCCTGCCAAGCTTCAGGTGTTTGTGGCACCTGCAGTTCCTCGTCCCCGAAGGCAGCAACAATGGCCCTGCAGGTCTCTGGTGCGATGTGACTAATGGTGTTGTGGGCTACCAGGAATGAGTATTGCAGACTCTTGTTTGAATCACCTATAGCGAGGAAACGTAGGGTGATAGCAACACGTAGGCCTGGCCCAATGGTTTTCCTCCAGAATGTCACTTTCTTCTGAATGTAGGGTGTGACTTGTTCAACAATTTCATTGAAGAGGTCCCTGTTCCCTGTCAATCTGGGTAAAATTTCTGTACAGGTCTGGGGCTTTGGTTGACAGCTCCTCCATCAGGTTGTCATAATGACCTTGCTCCATTCTTTTCTGCAGGTACGGCCACTCCCACACCCTCCTTGGCCACCTTTTTTTCTGCTCTGTGTGCTTTGCAGCAATCATTGCAATCTCCAGCAATAACATGAAGTGCACATATTCGATGACAAATGGCAACATTTCTCTTCTATCCCTACTTGCTATAGCTATAAGTTGACGGATTACAGCTATGTCCTCCATGTTGATTCAGCACGTTGGTAGTATATGTTGATACTGTGGTGTTATGGCAGTGACTAGCCACATATTTGCCACTGTTGGCCCTTTTATAGCTGGGGTTTAACCCCCACAGTATGTGGGGACAACGTGACATTGACGTAACTCAGTAACGCAGAACGCTACACATACGGTATACATACGTCGGTGTTACGTGCTCTGCCACACACTACTTTTGCCTTCGCCGCCGCTTGTTGGGCCACTTCCGGTAAGTGTTACATCATGCTTACTCAGTGCGTACATTTCCAGAGCACTATAATATGCTTGCTTTACGTGCATTGGCCCATCACACATATCCACGTATCCAGTTGGGCGGGGCTTATTCACCTCACGTATGAGCATATTTCACAAATTTCGGCCGTGCGTGCGCATGTGTGCCTTGATACATGAATGTGTGAAACTAGCATAAGTCTCGTCTTTTAAACATGTTGCTTTGATAGTAAGGACACCTACTGCATTTTGTCCGTCATTAAGGATTCTTCAAAGCAGGCAGACATATAGAATACCACCTTTGCCATTGGTTTTACATTTTCAGGCAGCAGAGTTCATTAACAAGTTGTAATTTATTAAATGTAGTTTCTCAAAGAAACTCCAAAACGTCAGTCACACTTAGTGAGAGTACTTCAGGACGAAGTAAACAAACTGCAGAAAGCAACATATACCATACAATTCAAAATAAAACAGTCGTATTTTTGCATGTGTAACAAATCCTGGTTTCATGTATTTTTTCATCAAACGATATGCCTCATAGATTAGTAATAGCAAGAAAAATAAATTTGGTAGACTATAATAGACCTATGCCCTAAAATCATTCATTTGATGATATGCTATTTATAAGTTTAACGTTATCCTAAGTACAATTTAATTCGGACACATGAAAACAGTTTCTCTTTAGCAATAGTTTTTGAATCATCATGACAAGGAAAAAATAGCCTTTAAGAATGGTAAAATCAAGGAAAAGAATCTTGGCCAAACAAATGTTATGTAATGCCTATAGACTTGGCATGTATTTTTAGATTTTCCCTTCTTTTAAGAATAATATTATTTCAGATAAGTCAAAATTACTTCCCCATGGTAGTCCTTATTATACAATTTTCTCGAAGTATCGTTCAATGCCTTAAATACTGCGAAATGACTTTCCTAAACTTTGCTGTCGCGTGTGTTTACAAGACACTGAGCATATTGTGTTAAAGGTATTTTCAAAACTTTGGGTAAAAAATGCTCTCGAATATACCAAAGTAGCTAACTTGCTAAATAAATTCCAGTTTGTTAAAACAATGCGTTGACACTTTCACAATACTGACGTTTATTATTTGTTGTTTTGCAAATGCTTGGCAGTATGAGTGTCTGGTAGCCTGGCTATAGTTTACGCTAACATGTCTTCTTGTAAACTTATAACACTGATGCTTGAGGCCAATACATACATACATACACACACACACACACACACACACACACACACACACACACACACATATATATATATATATATATATATATATATATATATATATATATATATATATATATATATATATATATATATATGTATATGTATATATACATACCTACACACACACACACACACACACACACACACACACACACACACACACACACATATATATATATATATATATATATATATATATATATATATATATATATATATATATATATATCTATATATATATATATATATATATATATATATATATATATATATATATATATATATATATATATATATATATATATATATATATATATATATATATATATATCACACATTACCACAGTGTGAAAATAAGAAAGCGGGTGTAGGTCCTGACCGGTTTAGACTTTTTCAAGCCATTGACGAAGGACTGATACAGAGTGTGAGAAGTCACAAATATATATACTACAAGAACAGTACTAACGAACATACAAAACCGTTAGAGGCTCCATATCCCCACTCAGGCCGGTGTCGAGGTAGGGGTGGCCTTAAAACTCATTTACTAAAAATCGCAATAGACTCAGGGGACATTGCTGATAAACAGACCATACCCCACCTCAGATCCACACCTGACAGGTGTCATGGAGGCGGAGTTTGAAACTCATTAACATTACTACCCTCGTACTGTGTTTACAAATGTGATAATCCTATTTCCATACATCTCTACTGCCTACCTTAAAGTTTAAACAATTTAAAATTTCTTTTGATATTAAAGGATCAAGTTTATACATCCCTTTGCTGATATGCATATTATGGTTGTAACTTTCTTTTATGAAGCTAGATTCAATGATGTTTCCTTTCCAGTGCATTATTAGAATATACAATCCTTTTTGCCCTTCCCAGTTGATAGCATGATTGTTCTCACTAACATGTACAAATATACCACTGTTCCTTATGTGCATATCTCCACACATTTCTTATGTTGTTCAATTCTTTTTTTCCAGTGCTTTCCCAGTTTTGGCCAATATAAAAGTTGTCTAAGACTTACACGGAATTTTATATACACACCCTTTAATATTGTCTATGGGAGTTCTTGATAAGTACATTTTCATTGTTGTATTGTTCTTAAATGCGACATTAACACCAAAAATTCTTAAGAAGATGAGGGATATCTTTCATACTATTATTATAAGGCAGAACAAGTAAATTTTTTGTGTTGTAAGGTTCTTTCTGGTTTGATACATAATCTTTTTTGCCTTCAAATGCACTGTTTAATACCACTATCAGGATATTTCAATTTTTGCCTGCATTCCTAATCTTATCTATTTCATCATCAATATATTTCAGGGCTACATACCCCGTAATGCTTTAAAAACATAGATGAAAACACTGACTTTTTAACCTTATTGCTTTGTCCAGAATAGAAATGCACATAGGAAGAAATATTAGTGGGTTTTCTATACATACTATATTTAAACCCACCACTACTTTTCGTATGAGGACATCCAGAAAACGGTAAGCACCCATCATTTTTCCATTTCATCGTGAATTTAATTGATGGTACTAATTGATTTAACTTAGCAAAAGTTTTTTATCTTGGTTCCCTGGCCATACACAAATTATGTCGTCAACATACCTAAACCATGTTACATTACATGGGATTATGTTGTTTAATATCTTCTTTCAAAAAATTCCATATATAGTTTACTTTAACACTGGGGATGGAGGTTTCCCATTGCCATACCAAAATTTTGTGAGTAAAATTTACCATTAGAATTAAATTTACAATCTTTTTACATAATTTAACAGTTCAATTAAAGTAAAAATGGGATATCCAGTACTTTTAGAAATGGGGATATCATCTAGCTTGTGAATGTGATACAACATCAAAAATTTCACTGTCCTTACTATTTAGTTATTTAGCAAGGTCCATTATTCTTGATATTTGCATTTGAGATGGTACCTGCAATGGGTTGAGAATATCTGCTAAGTACTTGTAGCTTGTATGATGCAGACAACTGAACTGATAATTGGCCTGGCCAGCTGTTTGTTTTTATACATGTATGGTAGCGATGACACACACAACTTCTTTATAAGGCTTTCATTTACCTTTTAACAGGTTTTCCAAGGGCTTATTTAATCATATGTGTTATCATTTTATTATTCCTATATTTCACTTTTATTTAAAATTACAGCCCTGATTTATCTGCTTTTGTCATGTGTATATTTTTATCTTTTCAGTTCATTAATAGCAACCATAAATCTTTTGGGGACGTTTGTAGACATACTTCCAATATCACTCCCGTGGATCATGTTCACTTCTTCATTCAAATCACTGGTGGTTTTTTCCAAATTACAGTCCTTTAGTTATTTCACACAGTTCCTTCCGCCAGGAGATGTGAAAGATTTAAAAATTTAAGGCACCAGTTGGTTTCTATCCAGCTGTTTGCTTTGACATTTTGAAGCTTTATCACCAGATTGGAGAGATTCCCTACGTGAATATTGTCATGTGAAGATGAGGAATCAAGTGTATCGGAAACTCAAACGGAAACACGATAATAAATGAAACTGTTGATTGAAAGAAGCCCTTGGACCAACAACGCCAATCATGAATGTGTCGTCAACTTATCAAACAAAACAGCTGGATAGAAATGTAACTAGTGCCTTAGGCTACGGTTTAAAACTTTGCTTTATCTCTCCTGGCGGAAGGAACAGTGTGGAAATAACTAAAGGACTGTGTAATTTGGAAAATATAGTGATTTAACGAATGAAGAAGTGAACATGATTAAGGGAGTGATTTATGGAAGTATGAAAAAATCAGACACCACAAACGTCCCCAAAAGATTTATGGTTGCTATTAATGAACTGAAAAAGATAAAATATACACATGACAAAAAGCAGATAAATCAGGCGCCCTTGTAATTTTAAATAAAAGTGAATATATAGAAAATGCAAAATCTTTTAGTGATGATAACACATATAAAGAATTAAATAAGAACCTGATAGACAATGTGAATAGTGGTTTCAATAAGAAAGTGAAAAACCTGTTAAAAGGTAACGAAAGCCTTATAAAGAAGTTGTGGTGACCTCTCCATCGCTACCATACATGTATGGTACAATAAAAACTCACAAAGCAAACTTTCCTGCCAGGCCAATTATCAGTTCAGTTGGTTCCGCATCATACAAGCTAGGGAAGTACTTAGTAGATATTCTCAACCCATTAGTAGGTACCATCTCAAATGCAAATATCAAGAATAATGTGGACCTGATAAATAAACTAAATAGTGTAGAGATTAATAGTGAATCCAGGCTTGTAAGTTTTGATGTTGTATCACTATTCACAAAGGTGCCAATAGATGATCTGATGAAGTTTTTTATCTGAATTGTTAGAGAACACACAGCTGGATATCCCATTTTCTAAAAGTACTTTAATTGAACTGATTAAATTATGTGTAAAAGATTGTAAATTTGAATTTAATGGTAAATTTTACTCACAAAATTTTGGTATGGCAATGGGAAACCCTCTATCCCCAGTGTTAAGTAACTTATATATGGAATTTTTTGAAAAGAAGATATTAAACAACATAATCCCAATGTAATGTAACATGGCTTAGGTATGTTGACGACATAATTTGTGTATGGCCAGGAACCAAGATGTAAAAACTTTTTTGCTAAGTTAAATCAATTAGTACCATCAATTAAATTCACGATGGAAATGGAAAATGATGGGTGCTTACTGTTTCTGGATGTCCTCATACGAAGAAATAGTAGTGGGTTTAAATATAGTGTGTATAGAAAACCCACTAATACTTTCTTCCTATGTGCATTTCTATTCTGACAAAGCAATAAGGTTAAAAGTCAGTGTTTTCATCTATGTTTTTAAGAGCATTACGGGTATGTAGCCCTGAATATATTGATGATGAAATAGATAAGATTAGGAATGCAGGCAAAAATTGAAATATCCTGATAGTGTATTAAACAGTGCATTTGAAGCGGCAAAAAGACTATGTATCAAAACCAGAAAGAACCTTACAACACAAAAAAATTTGCTTGTTCTGCCTTATAATAATAGTATGAAAGATATCCTCATCTTCTTAAGAATTTTGGTGTTAATGTCGCATTTAAGAACAATACAACAAATGAAAAATGTACTTATCAAGAACTCCCCAGACAATATTAAAGGGTGTGTATATAAAATTCCGTAAGTCTTGTGACAACTTTTATATTGGCCAAACTGGGAAAGCACTGGAAAAAAAAGAATTGAACAAATATAAGAAATGTGTGAGATATGCACA
>NC_089794.1:56703962-56738962 GCF_040412425.1 Macrobrachium rosenbergii | reverse complement strand
TTGTTGGGTTATTGGGAATAAATATTTCTTACACTATTGGGTAAACATTTCTTAGATTTTAAACTGTCTTTTTTAGTTACATACATACATGTGTGTTTTATTTTGGTTATATATATGTGTGTGTGTAAGGGGGTGTTGTAACTGGGGCCAGACTTGGGGATGTGAGCTTACTATGCAATTTCGCCTTGGCAACCGAGGTCGAACCGGACACATCTCAGAGGTTTTGTGCTCAGCGATTTTCTGTTTGGTCTTGCAAGGTGAGGTGTTGTTCGGTGTAGGAGAGGGCAGACTTCTAGTTTCAAAGGGGAAGTGAACAATTCCCTTTCTTCTCTGTCTGCCTCATCCCTCTTCCATTTGCTCGAGTCCCGTTTTATTTACTTGAGGGTAGACTTGCGTGTTCTTCCGTGGAGGGATGATGGGACTTTTTTTTTGGCCCTTGAAGATTCGACATTCACCTTGACCTACTTTGCGGTCAGGTGTGCGCGCGGCCCATCTATGTGTTTTTTTCCTGATGGGGTTGTGAATTATTTGTAGGTTTAAATAGTACTCCCTTTGGATTTTGGGGCTTAATTGTTGGAATACAGTGATATTAATATTGTGGGGATGTTCCTGTGTGGGAATTTTTGGAGAGAAAATGGCTGGAGGGGGCAATGATCAGACTTTACTTCATAGAATCACAACAGTCATATCAGGAGTTCGCCCATCCCAAAGGTTCATGGATGGGGTTCTTTCTCAACCAGTGTGCA
Organism: Macrobrachium rosenbergii; assembly: GCF_040412425.1. Classification (NCBI taxonomy): domain Eukaryota; kingdom Metazoa; phylum Arthropoda; class Malacostraca; order Decapoda; family Palaemonidae; genus Macrobrachium; species Macrobrachium rosenbergii. Next base: position 56,738,216 of record NC_089794.1, on the reverse strand, counting down.
GTTTTTTTTATTGAGAGTGTTAACAATTTTCTAAATGCTAAGGAGATTTAATATGACATAGTGGCATTCAGGGAAGCTAAGGCTCTATTAGATTTTAATAAAGGTGATTCAGGCTATTGTTGTCGCAATCAGCAATTCTCTAGTTGCAAGACTTGGTTGGTTCTCCAGGAATTTCTTATAACAGCCTAGGGTGCTGTGGAGTGCACAGATTCAGTCCGCAGTTTAAAGTGTTTTGTTAAAATCTGGAAGGGCCAGAAGTCGGTGCTTGAGCTGAGTTCTCAGAAGCCACGGTTTCTTTATTTTATTGTAGTATGCAGGGACATTAGAGGTTTTGCAGAGTCAAATATTGGGGCAGTTGTAGAAGTTTTGATCACTCTTTGCAGTCTTGTCCGCCTCTTAATCGGGATAATGTTAGACTTGCATTTCAGAGCTTTGGTAACTTAGGTAAGAAAGCTCCTCAAGGGGGTTTTTCAGGGAGATCAAGTGATGGGTGAAAATTTTCGGGAGGCTGGTCTGTTAAAGGGGAAAAGGTGATGGGTGTTTCTTGTGATATAGGACTTCTGGCTGAGACCTTAGAGCCGAAGCCAATTGTGAAAGGGTCTGTGCATGGTGTTGATGTCTCGGTATTTATTGATAGTGGTGAGTCTGTTAATCTAATGAATTATGATTTTTATTGATAGATGTTTTCCGATTGCTGTTTGAGGCCTACTAAAGAGACAGTATGTGATGTTCATGTAAAGTCTCAGTTCATATGTGGGTAGGTGGAATAACTGTCAGGGCACCTGAGGTTTTTGTCACTTACGAGGAAATTGATGAGATTAAAGGGGATCATGATAAGGGGATCAGGTGTTGATAACGGTTTTTTGGGTTGATACTGATGTGATAAATAGTCATAATATATATATGTATATATATATATATATATATATATATATATATATATATATATATATATATATATATATATATATATACATATATACACACACACACACACACACAAAACACACACACACACACACACACACACACACACACACACACACACACACACACATACACATATATATATATATATATATATATATATATATATATATATATATATATATATATATATATATATATATAGCCTATATATATATATATAGCCTATATATATATATATATATATATATATATATATATATATACATACACATATATATATATATGTATATATATATATATATATATATATATATATATATATATATATATATATATATATATATATATATATATATATATATATATATATATATATATATATATATATATATATATATACACAACATATATATATATATATATATATATATATATATATATATATATATATATATATATATATATATATATATATATATATATATATATATATATATATATATATATATATATATATATATATATATATATATATGTGTGTGTGTGTGTGTGTGTGTGTGTGTTCATATCTATATCTATATATCTATATATATATATATATATATATATATATATATATATATATATATATATATATATATATATATATATATACAAATATATAGATATAAATACATACTGTAGAACCGCAGTTCTCGATGCTAATCCATTCTAGAAGGAGCATCGAGGTTCGATTTTGTCGAATTCCGAATCAATTTCGCCCATGAGAAATAACTGAAAATGGATTAATCCATTCCTGACCTCCAGTCACTACTCCAACCTTGCCTTTTTTTACAAAACACTACACACATTACAATTAAATAAGCTCAGGGTTAAATAACTTACCTTATTAGAAGTCTTCTTACAGTTTTAAATGCATACTGTATAAAAAAAATTGGCCTACAACCATTGGTAGACCGAGCGCCATAGGCTAGGCTAGGTAGCCTATAAGTACTCCAGAATGTACTGTAATGGGTACACACAAAAACTGTTGTTAATGATAAATACAATAAAAAAAACAGGCCTGATCATTACATTGAATTAATATTACAATATTAAAAATAAGCTGAATGTACTGTAGAGTCTGTTATAAAAATTAAGAAAAACGTCCTAAGTTACTTCAGCACTCGGCAGCTTGTGGCAAGCGTGGATGTAAAACCAGAGCGCCGTCCTGTTGGCGTATCGCGGTACTAACTGCATAAACATTGTGTACGTTCAGTACTGTATTAATTTATGGTAAATTCCATTCCGAGTCTACTGTAATGTACAAAATCACTGTAAAACAACTTTCAATAAATGTTATGATACCCAACATGTATTTTTCAATAAAATATCCTTGTAAGCAGAATCTCCGAGTTAACCTCAAGGCTAACCCGTTCTTTACCGAGAACTTACGGCATTCACTAACGAACAGCACACATAAACATTTGCATTCGCTAGCAGAAAATGCACGTGCGCCTCTGTCTAAAAAAAAAAAAATCGAGCATGAGACTATTCCTTGTAAAGCAGAATCTCCGAGTTAACCTCGACTAAACTCTTCTTTACCGAGAAACTTTACAGGCATTCACTAACAAACAGCACACGTAAACATTGCATTCTGACAGAAATGCACAAAGTGCTCTGTCTAAAAAAAAAAAAAAAACGAACATGGAGACTATTCATTGTAAGCAGAATCTCTGAGTTAACCTCAGGCTAAGCTCTTCTTTACCAAAAACCTTAAGGCATTCACTAATGAACAGCACACGTAAACATTGCATTCACTACAGAAATGCACACATGCGCCTGTCTAAAAAAAAAACAACAACATGAGACTGTATGTATTGTAGTTACATTTGTTTCCAAATTAGTGAATGTAACTACGTAATACCGTACTGTATGTACTAAATTTTCATCATCAATTACTGTTACATATGTACAGTATGTAATATCCAAATGTCTTAATGTACTGTACAGTAGATAGCCAGCAATGTTTTGCTTCATCATACCACCCAAGGCAGCAGTGGGCAACCTCCGATGGTCTTTGTTTTTCTACACCATTCAAACTGAAATCTGCAAGCAGGCCCTACCACCTCCGTGTACCCGACACGTAATATACAACATTAAACTGGTAAAAAAATGGAGTTTTGAGGGAGAGAGAAGTTGCTGTACAGTAACCTGTACATAGACAACACAAAATCTTAAGAGGCCTACCACCTCCGTGCACCTGTTACTATGCAATATTAAAGGGTAAAAATATGGAGTTTTGAGGAGAGAGAAGTAAATCTTGAGGCCTACTGCATGTCATAAACATCACTATGCAATGATAGGGATAAACAAGAAAACCAGAAATTAACTCATTTTTTCATTTTATTATTGCACTGTATATACTTAATGTAATTACTAAAACTAGTCTACAAAAGGAATCCTTAATACTAACACAAACATATAAGACTTAATACTACTATACTTAACACTACTTAATACTGTACGTACATTGCTACTAACTATGGACTGTACGCCTTACACCTAAATTGAAATGTACACGTTGTATTGCTACACCTAAACTGAAATTACACTATGTACCGTATTGTACTATACACATTCTACTGCTACACTTAAATTTACTGTACACTCTATGTTACACAGCTGCTCCTCTCCAAGACTTTCACACAACGAAGTGTAAACCTGTGGAATAGACACAAAATCAAATGTAGAAATGGTTTGAGCTGTAGGATAATCTACAAAAAAATCCTTAATCTTACTCTACAAGCATTTACAGGTCACTTATAAACATATTAAAAACTTTTTCACAACCAGTAGGCTACAGCTTTATCCATACCTTGACATTGACGAATATGTACAGTTGCCCCTCACACAAGCACTGAACTCCTCCAGGACTTTCATCCAACGAAGTGTAAACCTATGGAATAAACACAAAATCAATTGTAGAAATGTTCTGAGCTGTAGGCTAATCTACACAAAAATCCTTAATCTTACTGTACAGGCATTTCTAAGTCATTTATAAACACAATAAAAACTTTTTCATAACCAGTAGGCTACAGCTTGATCCATACCTAGACGTTGATGAATAATTACAGTTGCCCCTCACACAAGTACTGAACTCCTCCAGGAACTTCATTCAATGAAGTGTATGCTGTACAGTAATCCGTGGATTAAACAAAATGAAATGTAGAAACATTATTTACTGTTATGAGCTGTAATAATACACAAAATCCTTAATCTTACAAGCATCTTTAGGTCATTTATAAACATTAAAAAGGTTTTAACAACTAATATGACATGGCCCATACCTTGACACTCATGAACAGCTCAGACTCAATGGCTCTGGGAGATTCATTCAATGAAGTGCAGTACTGTACAGTAACCTGTGGATTAAACACAAAATGAAATGTACTGTTAGTAACTCAATGTGTACTGTATTTATGACATCTTTCATTGCTTTAACTTGCATGAATAAATATTATTCACTGTACTGTATCTCTAGGTCATTTATAAACACTAAAAAAAGTTTTTAACCAAGACAGTAGGGCCCATGCCTTGACATTGATGAGGATCTGGATCTGTGGAGATGGATGTGGAGAGGAGGTATGGGGAGAGAGTCACTGGTTGGAAGGGGAATCTCCTTCCATACAGTCTGGTTGCTGCTCTTCAGGAGATTCCTCTTTCCTTTGTTTTTTGGAACTGGGACCGGGCTGGCTTTCTCCTTTTGAAAAAAACCTGTACGGGGTTGTCTGCTGTTGACGTTTCTTCAGGTGTTTTCTGTACACATTGACTAGGTTGTCGTCAACATAGTCAATAGCCCGGTTTACTACAGCCTTGTCGTGGTGATGCTTCTCAAAGAATTCCTGGAATTTCTCCTAGTGCATCAGCATCTCCTTGATTTCTTTAGTGCCTGTAGTAGTCGCCTCCTTGCTCTCCTCCTCTCCAGACACCTCCCCTCAGCCGAAATCTTCTGCTGCTGTAGCAAGTTCCTGGGTTCACTCTGTCGTCGGCTCAGTGTTGTGTTCTGCCACCACTTCCTCCTATGTCATCAGAACTCACCTCCAAGCCCATGGCAGCCTGGCTCAATTTCCTCAACATCTGCATCCAGGCAGAGAAGGGATTCAACTTCAGGGTCTGCATCTCAAGCTGACTTGAGGCATGAAACCCTCGAAGTCCCTAAGAGGAGCCCCATCAGGCCAAAGGTTTCTCAACCTGCTGTAAGGGTCACTCTCTAGAAACATCGGCCCATGCTGTATTTATCAGCCTAACACAGCTCAGGGGATGCTGGAAATGTTCCTTCCAAAATTCAGTAAGAGTTAGGCTGGTTTCATTGGTCACTTCAAAACACCTTTGGAACAGCGCCTTGTTGCAGCTTTGAAGTTAGCAATGATCTGCTGGTCCATGTTTTGGAGTAGTGAGGTAGTTCTGGTGGCAAAACTTCACCTTTAGCCAGCTGGAACTCGTCAGCCAACTCATATTCCATGTCGGGGTGGTGGGTGGGGGCGAGGGCATTGTCCATGATGAATACTTTTAGTGGCAAACGTTTCTCCTGGTATTCTTGATAGTGAGTATGGCACACGCCGGAGAAACCACTCTCGGAAGATTTGCCTTGTTACCGAGGCTTTGCTTGTTTGATTTCCATTACATTTAACTTATTTTTAGCGCTATGTTTCTTAAAAACTCTGCAGTTTCAGAGTGATAGACTAGCAGAGCTTGATTTGAATCCCACTAGCGTTTGCACATAGCAGTAATGAGCCTATCTTTCATGGGTTTATGGCCAGGCAATTTCTTCTCTTCTTTCGAAATGTAAGTCCTCTTTGGCATTATCTTCCAAAAAGAGGCCTGTCTATCACATGAAACTGTTTGACAAGAACGCCTCATCTACAAACTGCTGGAATTGTTGCTACTTTCTGCAGCTTTCTTGTTTAGCACCGCTGACTCTCATGCCAACAACACCGTGGGATGCCACTCCTTTTCTAAACTCAACAAACCATCCAGCACTGGGCTATAAACCTGCTGCTCGTGCTCGATCTCGCTCTTTTTTCATCAAGTCAACATGCAAACTTTTGGCCTTTGCACAAATCATGGCCTCAGATACACTATCCCAGCAATCAAGTCATGAGTATTAACCTACACTTAATAATAGCTTATTTTGTCTATTATGGAGCTCTCTGCTCCATCAAAGTCGTAACTTCTTCGCAACACTGTAGCACTTTTAATGGCCACTTTGTTTTTCAAAAATGTGCTAATGGTGGACCTGGGTAACTTATATTCCAAAGCTAAGTCAGTCACACGTAATACCCCTTCATACTTTTCAATCACCTCCTTCTTTAGTTCAAGTGTCGTCCTCACCATCTTCCTCTTTCTGCCTGCTTATCAGCTGTGGCTGAAGCTTTGGGACCCAAGGATTCTGTAGAAGAATGTACTGGTATTGCAGGAAACAAAAATTATACCTGTACAAGCGTGCACTTTTTCAAACAGCAGAGGCAAATGGAGTGGGCTTTAGGTGCTTTTAAATGCGCGTGGGAAGAACGCTTACCAAAAAACGCCAACTAGCGCTGGCGTAATCCAAACACTTTTGTTTACAAAACATCATGCCTCGTCGTCGGCCTAGTCGCGGTCGGGTCGAATTCCAGCTTGTTGTTCGTGAACTAACGGAAACTTTATCACTGTAGTTCGCGCTAAAACTGATTTTGTCGAAGCTCCTGCAGTCGGTTAATCACGGAACTGACTGTGTATATATATATATATATATATAGTTAAAGTATATATATATACATATATATACATATATATATATATATATATATATATATATATATATACATATATATATATATGTATATGTATATACATATATATATATACATGTGTGTACATATATACAGAACTACTGGTCACTTTTACCAGACACATATGTAATCTTAATGTTACACAATGCCCTTAACTTCTCGAATCTTTCGGCACTTCTTTGGATATGCTTGTAAATCAATAGCCCAAAATATCCAGAAGGAAGAAAGTGAAGAGTCTGTGAATGGCGTGTCATGTAGATTCGAACCCAGACACATATTCAGAAGGAGGTCATTGCCGAACTGGCTACGAAGGATAAAAGTCTATCGCCTCTCAAAACATACATATACCCGTCGTTTTCAGATATATTTATTAGAGCTGAATAGACCCATCTCACCATCGTAAAGCCAAGTGGGCAAACTGTTTTTATTGCTTTTTAGGCTGAAATATATATGTAGAATCTACTGGTCACTTCTTTACCAGACACATATGTAATTCTAATAGCCAATGCTCTAATCCTCGAATTTTGCGCTTGGATATGCTTGTAATTACGAAGCCCAAAATATCCAGATGGAAGCAATTGGAAGAGCCTGTGAATATATATATATATATATATATATATATATATATATATATATATATATATATATATATATATATATATATATATATATATATATATATATATATATATATATATATATATATATTTATATATATATATATATATATATATATATATATATATATATATATATATATATATATAGTATATAGAGAGAAGATATATATATATATATATATATATATATATATATATATATATATATATATATATATATATATATATATATATATATACAATTTTCATGATCTGCATGCCAAGAACACACGTAACTTGTCACTTCTGAAGCCACAAAATTAACCGTATGATGGACGTTAATTAGCTGGGAAGGTCACCAGTTGATGGGTAATTAACTCCAACAAAGAATGATCATGAATAAAAGATTCGCGATAAAACGTCACCAATGGTCTTCCAACAATGAACGCAGCACAAACGTAATACCAGAGTCAGAATGACTTGCTTGCCCAAATCCTGAGTCTTACTTGGAATAATTCGGCTAACACTAAACAATAATAATTTGGGCTTAATCTTAGACTCTGCTGTACAAGCGTATTACCTTAAATGGTGGCTGAGAATGAAAACAAAGAAAGATTTGAAACACAGGAAAGAGTATAAATGAATGGGATGAAGTTTTGAACAAACCAGACTTTACCTTTGGACGAAGCGTTGCCGCCAAGATACAACATGCTAATGATCGGAGTTCTGGAGAAAATCACTTCACTAATAGAAATGGATAGACAAAGGGCGGAGAGGCCAAAAGACGCCCCATCTCCGCTGGAGCAGCTCAGTTCTTCTCTGTCTGACTGGCCTGTCAAACAGTGATGCATTCATTTCCTGAGGCCTTAAGCGTTTTTCAAAACATTCGCCAAGAGGACAGCAGAAGAAAAAGACTTTAGACCACCTATTCTAAGGTTGATATGGAAATTTTCCTATAGGTGAAATGCCTAAATGCTACCAAAGTTCCTTCCTCCTACATGCAGAACTTACAATTTGAACTGCCTACGTGACTCGGGCCACTGCAACGACATTGAAGTTTGAATCGAAGACGCTCCCAATGTGTGACAAAAGCTTTTCTCTGCCTTGGTCAGGCTGATATTACTACAGACAAATGTTACGAGGCTAACAGCAGCAATGGTTTAAATTAAGAGGCCTTCACTCCCTTTTCGGGTGCGAAGGTCTGTACTAAGCAAGCTGTTCGGCCTCTATTAGGTTAATTTCCTGAGCAGATGAATATGTGTAGCTACTTAGCTACAGGCTGGCAGAACTAAACCAAATCTTCAGATAGGACATGTTTACAATCACTACTTTGCCCAATTCTAAGAGTACTAGAAGGTGCTACGGTTATTATGGTAGGCTACCCTCCTACAATCATGATGTTTTTTAGACTCAGCCTAGTGGCACATTCTGATGGTATTACCTAGCCTAACCCATCCAACTAATCGTAGGACCAAATACAAGAGGTAATGTTCTAACTAAATTACAATGTAGTTTGGTGTTTAACAATTAATAATTACTAGTTCATTCTTGAGGGCTGCCCTCCCACATGATAAAACAAGTGTTTCACTGAGTGTCTTAGACCACGCGTGTCATGAGCATCGGGTTCGTTTCACAATAATTAAGATTATTAGTTACTTATGCTGGCTTTTACGTGATTACTGCAGCCTGGTGGTAAGTGCAAGGAACAAGTGCTACTAATTTGATGTACCATACTCTACGCAGTCTAGCTATGTACAAAAAAAGATCACACTGGCTACCTCTCTGGGCAAAGGGCACAGGATCATTCTAGACGGTAGGCACTGTGCCGAGGGCACTAGTGCCTGGATGAGCTTATGTCTCCGGCAACTACTGCCTCTCTTCCCATCCCCGGGTTCCTCCAAGGCCCATCAGCAGCAGGCTGGGAGGTGATGAGGTCTGACTCTGGGACAGGCCAGAAGGCTAGCGGCGCAAAGTCAGGGGCAACTTCAAAAGCTACAGGAGGCTCTACTCCAGTGTTACGCCAACCCGGAGCGAGAGCGATTCGGACTCTGCGCCCTAGGGAGGCCAGTTCCTGGTCTTCCCAGAGATGGGGTAATATTTCGATCCTCCAGCGGTTCATCCTCTGAGTCAGATTTGGCAAAAGAAGAAGTTCCCGGTGCTGAGACTTCCGGTGACCGCCCTATGTCCAAGGCGTCTGATACCAAGGTCCGATAGTCCGAAGTCAGCAGGTTCGAGCAGTCCGAAGGTCCGGTAGTCCTGAAAGCCGAAAGCCCGGAGTAGTCCGACGACTGTACCGCCTCACCTCCATAGCGCCACACACACGGGCAAAATTGTAACCAGTAAACACGTCGGAATGCCGGCTTAGACCTACGACTATCGGACCTTCGGACTATCGGTCTTCGCTATCGGGCCTTCGACTGAACGATCAACGCCTCCGGTTGTGGATGATCACCCGCATGGGGAATCCCCAAATCTCCCGGAGGAGGATTCACCATGATTTAGACCCAGCATAGAGTCTTCCACTGGTGCAGCTCAACGTCCGTGGCGGATGAGGTACACTGCTCAGTGCCCGCAAGGGCACTGGTAGTGGCTGAGGGTCAGGCATGCCTGACAAGGGGTCCAGAGGTGCAATACCGCGACGACTCTGCCTTGGCTGGTGCAGAGATTCCTGCCCCCAGCAGAGATTGTAGCCTCCAGTCTTGTTCTGTGAAGGGCCCCGCTGGGCGTTGAGCTTGCAAAGGTGCCCCTCCCACTTGTGGGAGTGGTCTGTCCGGGTTGCACGCCCTGCATGCGGTACTGCTCCTCCTGAATATCTTCTCGGGAGAGGGAGGATTCCTGGTGGCTGTAGCTCTTTCGTGATTGGAGAGGCTAGGCCTAAAAATATTTGGTTTGTGCCCCTTCTGCGAACCACTTTGGTGGGCGGAAGGTGGGGGTTTGTCTTTATCGAGAGTTACAGATGGGGCCTATGGAGGAGGTAACATGGCTGAGAAGTGGCGTTGGTAATGGGCTTCCCCAGAAAAGATCCCGACCCAACAAGAAGGCCACTCCGGGCCAAATTCCACCCACCACGCCAAGGTGCATGCGTTCAAGGGGGGTGTTGTAACTGGGAACGGGTAATGAGTAGGCCTCATCCACTCTTCATTTCCACCGGTTTCTTCACAACCAGGCACTGGTTGGCATCAGCCCTGGCGACATGCTAATGTCTGCCGAGGTCTACTTCAGGACCGGAAGGTGCCGCAGTTAGTGTTGTGAAGAGGGCCACCGAGATGAACTGGGCTTCTAGTCTCTCGTAGCGATTCGTGCGACCGGCCGCAGAGAATGAAGTGCTAATTAGGTTGACAAATTTTGTGGTGGGGACATGATGGACAGGCTGAGAGATCCAGTACTGTAGTGACTGGCAGCACCACAGGATTTGGTAACGTGGCTCTCTGATGGCCTGTGGCCTGCAGTAACTGTTGGAGGAGAGGGCTGAGCGGATGAATTGTGAGAGGAGTTCTGCTGTAGGGGTAGGCTGCTTATTATTGTGCCGAGTTTACCGAGCACTGAGTTTCAGCGCGCCCCACCTTCTCTTTTTGCAATAGTAGGTGCATGTAGTCTTGTTTTGGCAGTCCATTCTTCAAGCAGTGGAGTTTGAGAGGTAGGCCGGAGGAACGATTGCTTGAGAGGTGCTATGCGACCGATTAAAAGTTTCCTAATCTGGCCATGCGACAGGTTTCCATAACTGTGAGGGCTGTTTATCATTAAGACAGGCCAGCAAGGCCCAGGCACACATTGGTAAAGGTCTTCTTAGCATAAACCGATTGAAAGATCCTCAAACGCCGCAGTCCAAGGAGTCAACCAGCGTGAATCTGGACTGGGTTTTTGTGACAAGCCCATTCTATCCAAGACCAGCCGACTTCCTGGCAAGACCAGAACCGCTGTTCCGCCTTTTCTGGGGTTTTTCGTAGGCCTGTAATGACCTCCCCATGGAACTTCCGCCATGTTGCCCCTCTGCTCCTCTCCAGTGAGTCGTAAGCACCGCCTTTGGCTTTTCCCTCCATATGCTGGCTATACATGCCTCCGTCTCGTGGTGCTAAGTTATTGAAAAGAGCCTCGATCTCTCCAGCCATAAAGTTTGCTCATCCTCAGTCCGCCTGAGGACTAGGAATTAATGCTCGAAAATTGGAGCGTTAGCAGCAGGTGTAGGGTTGAGGCTTGCTGTTCAGCCATAGCTTCGGTATTCCCATTTTCATTCTTCAAGCCGAGCTCCTTCTCCTTGAGGGTTAGCTCACTTTTCCTTGCAGGCTGTCATGCTGTCATTCCTTTTCTCTGTCTTCTTCATACCTTTGTCTCAAGTCCTTCTTCCTTTCTTCTCCCGCGCAATAAGTCGTCCACTTGCGCTCCTTGGACCTGGTGTGAAACCCAGTCGTGAGACCTGTTGCCATCCCCAGCCCCAGGAAGTGCTCTTAGGGAGTAATTCCTCGCTGTCATGGTTCTGGTGGGGAAGGGCGTCTGGTTCTGATCAGCATACTTCTGGAGAGCGCAGGAAGTGCCTTCAGTGACGTGGGCACCCTTCAAAGGTGGCACTGTAGTTGGGTGTGCTGTGAAGGTGTCACACTGGTAAAGTAATTTGCATCCTAGGCACTGTGCAGTAAGGTTCCAAAGAACTTTCCTCTGTGGTTCCCTTTTTGGTTTGGTTTATTTAATTTTCTATTTAGTTGCTTGGTGGCACTATGGTGCCAATGTGTCTCCTAGGGACCATTGCTCAACCATGCTTATATAGAGAAAAGGCACTTACCCAGCAGAGGTAATAAAATTGTTGAGAGAGAAAGGGAAGGTAAAAGGGAGAGGAGAGAGAAAGTGTTATTCAATGATGACAGTGCAGCAAATTATTAGTACTTCTGTGGAATAAAGTGAATTTGTTTTTTTTCTTTTCTTTTAAAGATCCTGTGAGTGTCTGGTCCAGTGCTAACCGGCTCTTCTTCATATGGGGGAAACCATGGTTTTGCTTCGCATGCAGCCTTCACTTAATCATTAATTTATCACTGTAAAAGCTTTCAACTTTGCCCTACCACTTAGGACAGAGCTACTTAATTTAATTGATTAATTTCTCAGTGTCACTGCCTTTCTTTGAAGCGGTTTACGACACTAATTAGGTTATCGTTTGTTTATACTGGAATAAAGAGAGAGAGAGAGAGAGAGAGAGAGATTTCAATCAGCTAATTTTCTTGCTGCTTGAGAACATAGTACAAATATTTATAAGTGCACAAATGTCATGGTTCTTAATAAACAGATACATCGTCTTGGCTTCATTAGGGATTGCTGTATTATCATAACTTTTCTCCGGGAGCTGATGCGACGCCAAGGATTTAGAAGGTGAAGATTATAAGTCCTTTTTATATGCGATTTTAGTATCAGGTATTGTATAGGAACTTATATTGTATTAATCCTAACTAAGGCCTATCTTTCCTGACTAAATTGATATTCTGTTTTGTCTACCAAGTCTGTTCAGCTAAGATAGTTATGCAGGTGGAACTACCACAAACGAGAAAGTAGTTCCAAAAGGCTGGAAACAGAGTCTAGTCACAACAAAGAATGACAATAACAGGGTCTTAAGATGGCGTACAAAGCTCATTAGGCTCACCCACCAAACTCATGCAAGCAACACCACAAAAAGGTCCCTTCTAGCACCAAGTTCAAACAATTTTCAAACAATCATGTTGAGGAAATCAGATATGGCATTTTCTAGCACAAAACTTAAAATACGACCGAAACAAATGCAGGTGTCCCAGATTTACCAAATATACCACACGCAGAGTAGTTTTACGTTAAGGTAACAAATTACCAAACAACATTGTGTTTCGGTTAACGCAGATTTGTTCGGACATTAAACAAGCAGAATTATCCCCGCTACTGACCCGTAAATTCACGCTGCTGAAAGTTGCAATACTTTATGGCAGTAAAATCATTGCTTCATTGATGTTATTTCACCATAATGGTATTACGATTCCTGCTATATGAAAACAATAATCGACTAATTGCTGACATTACTAAATTATTTTGTGAAACAATGGACTACGCCGCATTCGGAAGCCTTTAGGACACGGGGCATTGATCTACTTGACTCGGGAATGCTCCAACGCGGTGAAATGCCCTTCTTAAAATCTACAAATTATGACTCGCCTGCTTTCAATGTACACTTTCACCACGCTTAATTCTCAAACTATACCTGTTATTCTAAAAATTTTTCTTATTGCTTATTATTATGCCTTCATTCTTGTTTGGAAGAGCAAATGAATTCAATATCTGACTTACTTTGGAATTAATTGTAATTAATTTCCTTTTGATCTTTCAAAATCTCTACTTAGATCCCACGCGAAGTGTCGTCAATGTTACGTGCGGTCTTCGCTGCCCAATCATTACTTAATTTACGTAATTTTTCACGCCCTGCATGCCAAGAACACACATACCCGTCACTTCTGAGGCCACAAATAACCCTAAAGATGACGTTAATTAACCAAAGGTCGCCAGTTGCGGGTAATTAACCTAACAAAGAATATTCATGAATAAAGACTTTGCGATAAACTGCTCACCAACTGCGGACTCAGAAAAAAATCTCTGATCGTTAAGATGGTATTAAATACAAAAACGTTAACGGTCTTCAAAACAACGAATCGTGGCACAACTATCACCAGAGTCGTAAAATGACTTCTGTTTGCCTAAATCCCGAGTCATACTGGAATAATCAGCTAATGCTAAACAATATAATAATTTGGCTTAATCTTCACCCGTACGTTGATTACCTTAAATGGTGGCTGGAGAATAGAACAAAGAAAGATTTGGAAATACAGGAAAGAGTATAAAAGAATGGATGAAGTTTTGAACAAAACCACAGACTTTACCTTGGACGAAGCGCTGCCGCGCATACAATGTACGATCAGAAGTTCTAGAGAATGATTCTTCACTTCACTAATAGAAATGATAGACAGGGTTACGGAGAGGCTAAAAGATAAACTGTCGATCTCCGTGATAGCTCAGTTCTCTTGTCTGATCATCAATGTTAGGATGCATTCATTTCTGGAGGTGATCTTAAGCTTTTGTCAAAACAATGCCAACAGGGACAGGTAGGAATAAAAGAAGACTGAGACCACCTTATTCTAAGGTTGATATGGATATTTTCCTATAGGGTGAAATGCCTAAATGCTACTAAGTTCCTTCCCACATGTGAACGTTGGTAATTTGAACTGCTTCCACGCACCCAGCCGCTACAACGGACTAGCTTGAACCAGACGCCCTAATGTGTGTGACAAAAGCCTGTCTTGGCTGGGCTGATATTAATAAGGTATAAATACATGAGGCGAACAGCAGTACTTCTTATAATAAAGAGAGATATATATATATATATATATATATATATATATATATATATATATATATATATATATATATATATATATATATATATATATATATATATATATGTATATATATATATGTATATATATATATATATATATATATATATATGTGATATATATATGTATATATATATATATATATATATATATATATATATGTATATATATATATATATATGTGTAAGTATATATATATATAGTATATATATATAGTATATATATATATATATATAGTATATATATATATATATATATATATATATATAGCAGGTATATATATATATATATATATATATATATATATTATATATATATATATATATATATATATATATATATATATATATATATATATATATACATATATATATATACATGTGTATAAATATATATATATATATATATATATATATATATATATATATATATATATATATATATATATATATATATATATATATATGTATATATATATATATGTATATATATATATATATATATATATATATATATATATATATATATATATATATATATATATATATATATATATATATATATGTATATATATATATTATATATATATATATATATATATATATATATATATATATATATATATATATATATATATATATATATATATATATATATATATATATATATATATATATATATATATATATATATATATATATATATATATATATATATATATATATATATATATATATATATATATATATATATATATATATATATATATATATATATATATATATACATATGTATAAATATATATATATATATATATATATATATATATATATATATATATATATATATATATATATATATATATATATATATATATATATATATATATATATATATTCGTTAAAAACAATTGCCTTAATGGCATCAATAAGTTTCTTAGGTATCTACATAACGCCTGAGTTTTCTGATTCTTTAACTATCAACAACTTTCTGTTTACTCTTTCTAGGCTGACAGAAAGTCTTTATGTTTAGTATGAAGTTGACATAGTAAAGGTACAACAATATAGAAGAGTATAATTTTATTTGACAGTCGCGTATTGGACTTACGTTTTGTTTTCAACGAAGATAAAATAGAAACGGCAGATCAGGGACTGATTTTACAAGTTTTGCAAGAGGACTTCCGTGCGCTCGTTAATCAGAGATAACAACCTAGAGTAGTGGAGTGCTAATGGTCCGTAGACGTTAGAAGTCGGAAATATAAATTATTTACATAGCTCAATTTAATCACCAGGGTTTCTTCTCTTCTCGAGAATGTAGGGGAGCACGAGGTTTCACTCATTGTCCAATACTTCCGTCTGTTACTAATGGCTCTCTACTAAGACAGAGGACATGCTTACCCCGGCCAGTCATCCTATTATAATCAAGAAACTTGGTAGGGCTCGCCTTCCTTACTGTGCCACTCTTGTTTATGCATTCAGTTATTCCTTTTGTAGCCCAGCTATGCAGGGCACCAGGTTGTTCTTAAGAAGATGCGACTTATTTTTTTAGTGTGCGCCACTATTTAAATCAGTCGCACTACCAGCAAAATGATCGTTTTTATTTATAATCCCTTAACTGCGCTCAACTGCGTTGCAAGCAAGCAAATGCTATGTGCACACGGTTTACAGAACAGCAGTACATTTTTTTAATGGCAGTTCTCCTTCGGAGCTCTAGTTAATTAATGCAGAATCATAAGTAGACATTGCATCAGATGCTTGCTACAGTTTCGTTTTCTGTATTTTGTCATTCATTCATAACTAAAGTTATAAAAGTTAGCTTATAACTTTCAATCATCACAAGATAAAAATGAGTTTCTTTTAAGTTATTCCGGAGAAAGTAAAAAGAAGCAAAATGCTTCATGAAGTACTGAAATATATGCTGATCTCGCCGACGAGAACAGAAGACCACATTTTTCAAAATCCTGTTATAAGATGAAGTGGATGAAATGGACTGAAGGGATGACAAACAAAAAACCAGCGCCCATACCCCTGGAGCCATGTTCCAGTTTATCATGAGCATGCAATTATGCCTGAGAGAGAACGACTACGAATGGAATGTTTCCAATTATTGGGGTTTTATATGTCTACTCGGCTGGTACACTGGGGTCTTTTCATTATTGGTTTTCTATAGAATACTATTTTTTCTCTTTTGCGAAATATCAGAAGGTAAAATTTTGTTATATCATCATTGGCCACTTTCTTCAGATCTTTAGAAATAAGATTCGTAATAATCATCCATGCAAATCTCTGATAAAGAATTTCAAATGAAAATATTTATTGTTTAGTTCGAAATAGCTGTCGCATAAATATCAGAATTTATTGTATAACTCATACTGATCGATGGTTACATTATAGTCCTTACGACAGGTTAGTATGAGCATTACGCCCGCAATTCACGAAGACGCCTTTTACCATTGCTGCAAAATCTAAGTTATGGATTTCCATATTGTATTTGTTTTGGATCGCTCAAAAAAAAAAAAAAGATAGTGAAAATTTAATATCATTTTTGAACAAACAAGTATAATTTTGAAGGTTTCCAACGAATTTTTTACTTTTTCCCATTTTGCTGTTGCCTAAACTTTACCGAACATCATAGGCCCTTTCCAGATAAAAACTGATAATACCGCCATTGGGAAAAACAAAGAAATTTGTATCGACTTCATAATTTGTGTTTATTTCAGATTGCATCAACAAGATTTTAGATAACTCTTCTCTAATGACCTTTGCTGTTCACTTTCTTATGAAGCTCTATCATATCTATAATTTAACAAGTTATTAACAGTTTCAGTAATTTTGTTTTAATATTGAAATTTATTTTGGTTCGAAATCTAATGACCTTTTTTAAAGAGTATGCGACGGATATTTCCTTGCAAGAATTTTTGGCTAATCTCTTGTTGAATGAAAACGCGAAAGACGTCAAAACATTAGAAAAGTAGTCTGCCTGAAATATATCTATAATTTCGCTTTGCCCTTCCAATATGCTGCCATGAAGAGAGCGCCAAGGCAATGTTACAGTTCAAGGAAATGACTTTACTCACGCCAGTAACCTTCTACGCTAAATCTTTACCCCTTACTTTCTCACTTTGTTCTTTTCCTTTCTTCTATGCCGTGGCACCAGTCCACAAAAACCATCTCCCCACTCTACACAACCTCCGACCATCCGTTTCTCCTTTTTACTCTGGGTATTTCTCCTTGAGCTCTGTCCTGCCCTTTTCTCTTTTTCCTACATTGTAAGGTTCCCTAAAGTGCCAGACAGTTCCATTACTCTCCTTTCCCCTTCTTTTCAGTTCATCGGGCGGCCGAAGGAACTTGCACATTTTTCATGACTGTAAGTTCCTGGGCTCCTTATGTCCCTTGCCTTTTCCATGATTCATCCTCTCCCTCTCTTCATTGTTATTTCATCGTCTACATAAATGGGCTACAACTTTCTGAGGGCTGTAGAATTCTTGTTTTCCGAGGAATCATGCCTCAAGTCTGAAACATAAAACGGCTTAAGAAGAAATATTCATTAAACTCAATTTTAGTTGTCATTGTTGCCCTTTTCATATTACACTTAATTTTAGGAAACTGAAAGTCTCTCTCTCTCTCTCTCTCTCTCTCTCTCTCTCTCTCTCTCTCTCTCTCACACACAGGTGAGAGTTTCCATATATTTCATCATGCATTTCTGGGCTTTATGGAATAAGAATAAACTACATATTACTTGAGAAATGATTCATACTTCCTGCATGTGGGATTTATGTTAGAAGTAATTAAAAAGTTAAAGGGTCAAAGTAAGAACGTAGGCAAAAAAATTAATAGTGAATATGAATGAATGATGTGAACTTGATAATTTAATTTTTATACAATGACCAAAATTTAGAGAAATTATCCTAGCTGTAACTTTTATTCAGTTATAGTTTTGTGCCATCATCGGAAAGTTCTCTCTCTCTCTCTCTCTCTCTCTCTCTCTCTCTCTCTCTCTCTCTCTCTCTCTCTCTCTCTCTCTCTCTCTCGCGGTTAAGGCAGATTTTTATAATAAATAAATTAACACACCCTGAAGACCTTTGCCAAGGACCTAGACACTTCACTCATTGCAATCAGTTATAAAAGAGAGGTAACTTTCATCGTTGTCAAACGTCCGATTGGAAAGCATTGAAATACAACCCACCCTTGTATAAGAATGGAACAGGAAATATTGTCAAAATCAAAAGTACCTACGGAATTTACAGTATGAAATTGTCAAACAATTCCTGTGGAATGACTGCTGTTTTTTGAACGAAATATGTGGTTATGGTAAACAGATAAATTCCTCGAGGACATTAAAATATACAACAAAAAAGGGGAAAATATTCAATCTTGAATGTACTCTGGTTCCTGAACAGTGAAAGAATAATATGAGAATGGTATTAGACAGAGAAAAATAAATACTTCAACCGAATCTCGACGAGCACTCCATGAAATCCGCAGCGCCCATCGGCATAGCTCTATCGTCGCTACAAAGAAAATCGTTGCCCACCAGCCACGCCCAAACAACTTTTTTTTTTTTATCGGAAGGAAAGACGTCATTTGAATTATGTATGAAGTTTTCCCTTTTCCGATTGAAGAGCTTTAGAACTTTGCCGGATGTACGATAAAAATGACTTAGAGCTATATTGGGAAGAGGGTATGGAATGCATGTATTTCATACTTTCTACGAGAAAAAAAAAATTATTCTTCAAAAATGACAATAATTAGTCATAGACACACCAATTAAATTTCTTGCTGTTTACTTTACGTGCATAACAAAAACGTGATTAGAAATTCTCTCTCTCTCTCTCTCTCTCTCTCTCTCTCTCTCTCTCTCTCTCTCTCTCTCTCTCTCTCTCTCTCTCCCAAAAGGATCTGGAAGAGGCTAGGTTGGTACCCTATAAGCAACGTTAAAAATAATGACAATGTTAGCAGATTATTTTAAAATTTTAACGAGGGCAAAAGTACGCAGATTGATTTAACCAAACATTAAATTATCCTCGAAACTTCTGTACGAACACGCAGGTGTAGAATAACTTAACACACGCAGGTGTAGAATAACAAAACACAAAAGAGAAACCCAAAAGGCAATGAGTGTAAAACAAAGTGAGATCACAGAACTGATAAAGAAAATTCTTTCTCTACCAGCTCGACTCGGTTGAGAAAGAATTTTCTTCATCAGTTCTGTGATCTCATTTTATTTTACACTCATTGCCTTTAGGGTTTTCCTTTTGGGTTTTATTTTACACCTGTGTGTTCGTACAGAAGTTTCGAGGAGAATTTAATGCTTGGTTAAATCAACCTGCGTACTTTTGCCCTCGTTAAAATTTTAAAATATCCTGCTAACATTGTCATTATCTTTAACGTCGCTTATAGAGTGCCAACCTATTTATCCTTTTATCTTAAAAAAATTCAGAAAGGATAAAGGAAAGAATAAGATAGCAAAGAATGAAGCTCAGTTAACCCACATGTAATCTCATCTATCGTTTAATTCAAGATATTTGCTGCTACATTTATTTCGAACCCATCAAGGACTGATTACATAAATCACTAAGTCTAAATCAAATGTAGTATGAAATTCATTTTGACGTTCCTAACATATTTATTCATATAAATTATTACGAGATAAGAGCTAAAACGTCTATTTTGTTGAACAATCAGTAACATATACATTCAAATAAATAATCCCATATATAGCTTTACATACATACATACATACATACATACATACATACATACATACATACATACATACATACATACATACATACATACATACATACATACATACATACATACATACATACATACATACATACATACATACATACTATGATCTCGCTTTTCGAGATCGACAGGTTCTTTACTGAAACAAGCAATTGGGCTGTAATGACTGACGAGAGGTGACAAACAAAGGAGGGAGGAGCTGAACAAAACCAAAAAGTTACCTTAAAATTAATTTATTTACAAGTTAGTTATATACATATTTACAGTCGAGTCAGGTTCAATTTAAAAAACAATAAAATGAACATTACTACAAATGAATGAATTACTTAACAGCAGCAAAATACAAGTAATTTAAACTTGAAATTAATAAACATTTGAGCAGCAAAATCAATTAATACACAGGCAGCATAATAATTAAACCTCAAATAGACCAATAGAATTAATTACTTAACAGGAGCAGCAACAATTAACTGGTTAGTAAAACATAAATGAAGAGTCAAAAACAAACATTAGCAGCACAAACAAGTGACCAGCACAAAAATTACATTACATAAATTCAGAATAAATGATCAAAGCAATAAAATAAATTAAGAGTCAGTACATAAATGAACATATAAATTACCAAAAGCATCATAAGGATGAGCAGCTCAACAGACATTAAAAATGACCAACACAATAGGCATTAAACAGAGTCAGGAAAATCTACATATAAAACCAAATCAGTTAACATTACGAAAGCAAATTAATAAGCCATTCAAAAATATAAACCATACCCAGGCAGCAGAACTAAATACATAAACTGGCAGCTCAAAGGAACACAGCAGGACAACTCCGACAGAGTCGAAACGACAACCATCTTGTCCTCAAGCACAGTGCTGACGTCCTCCTCCAGTACCGACGACCACGACAGAGCCGACACGGCAACCATCTCGTCATCCAAGAAACGTACTGACGTCCTCCTCCAGTTACGACGACCATGACAGAGCCGACACGGCAACCATCTCGTCCTCAAGAAACTCTCTGCTGCTGGGACCGAAACCCGCAAAGTCGCAGGTACGGATACCTGCTGCTGCCCTGGACCATCGGTCGTTCTGCCCTCCAGAACCTGGCTACGTTGCTGCTATGAACCTGACTGACGCTGTCAAAGCACTCCACGGACGTCAACTCACCAGCGCAGCCACTAAGGGGACAATCGACAAAAGATTGTTCCTAACAAAATATATATATATATATATATATATATATATATATATATATATATATATATATATATATATATATATATATATATATATATATATATATATATATATATATATATATATATATACAAAAGACTATGTGCACACACGTGGTCGCTTAGGGCAAAAGAGCAAATAATTGAAAGCTTTCGAACTCAATGCTGGGTGGGGCAACTTAGCAATCCTGGCGAAAACTCAGCGATGTTAATCTGTTCGAAGGCCCATGGAAACAGACCACGTGTAGCAGAAATAGATTCAGCACAGAACATTCTAGAAAGAATATCCGGTTACAAGTCCAGATTTTGAGGAGTGTTTTGAGAAGTCATATGTTCGTTTGTGCTTGTGGGAGTGGCCATTGAGGCAAAGTTTGTGAGCTTTTGTAAAAGTATGGGTCATGAAGACAAGAGAGGTCTAGTGAGAAAGACAAGGTCACGGTCACCTGTTGGGGAGATAGATCGTGGGGTAAAGGCAACAATCTTGGGAAGTAGAGTGAAAGTCTGTTCAGATATCTGTCTTGACTTGAATATAGACTAAAGACCTGTTGAATTTGAAATGAAGCAATTAGTGACAGTAATGGGACAGAAATTTTTCTTTCCTTTTATTTTTGAAGTGGGGGTTTAGTAACCCAATTTTTTTTATTGCCTTTTAAAGTAGTATTCTGTTGGGTTGCAAAATAAACTTTATTTTTGTAGTTTAGGGTTTGATTTCTACATCTTAGATGAGAGAAAGAGAGAGAGAGAGAGAGAGAGAGAGAGAGAGAGAGAGAGAGAGAGAGAGAGAGAGAGAGATCTTCACAACTGCTGATCTACGTGGCAGCGGTAAAGGCACTTTAATAGTGTCACAGACCCACACCGAAAAAGGAGTGTGTGGACGTGTATGGTTTTTCCATTCACATAATCAGTTAGGAGACGTATTTTGTAGGGGGTTGTTTGGGTGAAACACAGAGCATTTGGCATTACGTCAGTTAGAAGGAAATTTCATTTAGGAACTTGGTAGGATTTCTTGTCTCTTTGGGGAGTGCTGGTTAGGAGTGTCGTGTGTTCTATTGCGGTCTTCAGTGTGATTATGTATTTATATGTTTTTTGTTTCAATTTAGTTCAAAGCTGAATCAGCAGCAATGCTGGTATTTAAATGTGAGTTTTTCTCTTTTGCCTTTTCTTTTTGGTGTGTTTTATAATTTTTGTTATCTCTCATTTTTCTTTTATTTTTTTCTCATAGAATTATCATGGGGGTGGAATGGGTGATTTATATGGGCTGACTTTATTCAGGGTTTGGTTGTTTCTCCCCTTTTCGGGCTGTTTTAAGGGAACAAAGGGAGTTCAGTTTTCCTCCTGGTGCTTTTTTTTTCCTCCCCTCTCTCTTTCTGCGATTATTTATTTATTTTGTTTTCCTCTTGTTGAGTTATATTATGATCACAATTTTTTTTTATATGTGGGTGTGTTTAATGGGGAATTTGTGTTTAAGCAAGTCACCGGAGTTTGTGCTTGGAGACTGGGCATGACGCCATGTTTGATGTCTCTGCAATTTGCGCTGATAGCCTGTCAAGGTGTGGCTAGCTATCTCCATGGTAACTCGGCTTTTATCTCCAGGTGCTATAATCATCTTTTTGCTTGCATAAACATTTATCTGCATGAACATAGATATTCGTCCCGGGCTTGCAACTTCAGCGTTAGCCTGCGAGAGATTAGGGGATATTAGAAGGGGAATTTTACTTTGGGGATTATTTTTTTTCTCCTTCTTTCTTTTTTTCTTTTGTTGAGAGGACTTTGCGTGTTTCTACCCTTTACCCACATGTTGTTGGCCGTCAGCTGTTGTGTGCGGGCATAGCGATATGGTTTTCTCCTTTGGAGTTTTGCGAATATTGTTGGGTTAAGGGGATGAGAATATTTTTTTTTTTTGTATGGTTGTGTAAGTGTTTTTTATATGATATGCATTTGCGGTCAGGAAAGGTTCTTATGGGGGTGTGGAGTAGTTATCACTCACGTAGAAACCAGAAAGGAAAATTAAAGAAAATGGCAGCTGGCGACACGGATAAGAAAACTTTAACCCATAGAATCACGAATGTTGCATCGTCAATCCAGCCTTATGGGGGATTGATAAATGGGGTCTTGCATCAGCCAGCTGAAATTTTCATTAAATCTGTTCGGAACCATTTGAATTCGAAGAAAATCACAGATGAAACAAAAACGTTTAATGAGGCCAAAAGCTTCTTGGCCCTGGACATGAGATATTGGACGTCACTGTCATAGTTGTCAGTTCTATAAATGCTGCACATGGGAGGACCTCAAGGGATTTCTTAGAACTGTTTACGGGCAGTTCATTGTGGAAATTTAGTCCGTGATTTGAGGTCATTCTATTTGATTAGAATGGAACTTAATTCGGTGGTTAATTTTAGCTCCCAGCTGTTTGACGTGGCCGGTGATTTTGTGGAGAAGTTGAAATGTTCCAGATGGGTATCTCTTGATTATATCTCATTGCACGACGTCCCAGATGCAGTAGTACGTAGTTTTAAGTCGGATAGAACCTTCATCTGATGAGGCATTGATTTTTTCCCAGATTTGTAAACACATGGGAAATGTTCGACGATAGATACACCTTTTTCATATGAAAGCGGGACACGTCATCAGGGCTTACAAAGGCATTTCTTCCAGCAGAGAATCTAATTTGACTGCCAGTGGTTTTTGCGGTAAAGATAAAGAGTGACTAAAGATCTAAATTTTGCTGGCAGAAGTTTTTATGCCAAAGTGGAAAGGGATAGGAAATTATGGATCAAACGCCACAGTTTCGCTGTTTTAATTACGATAGGCAGGGGTATACTAAGAAGTTTTGCCAGGTTAAATATCGTGCTTCTTGTCAGAGTGCAATACACAATTGACAGTTTTGTCCGTCACAGAAATAGACGGGATTTTTGTTATAAGAAAAGCTTAAGGATCTGAACAGCAAAAGGAAAAAGGTAAACTGTTCACGCCACATTTTGGGAGATATTTAACCGACACCTCTTGAGGGGGGTAATTTGGGAAAGAGTATTTTGATTTTTATCAGTCGATGTTTTCCCAGTGTCATTTAAGGCATTCAGGGGAGAAAGTGTTTGATGTACAGGCTCATAAACTGGATGGCTGATATCTGTTGGGGAAACAGTTAATTATGAAACCACTTTTGGTAGTAAGAGACGTTAATTTGGCGAATAGAATTTTACTGTGTCATCCTGTATGCAAAGAAGAGGATTTCTATATATCCTGGTGAAGGGGGCATATCAACTGGGGAACCTGGTTTTTGTCCCATATGTGGGTGTTGATAAAATGGAGGGGAATATTTCTATGAGTGAGGATAATACAGAAACTGTGGGAGATAATCAATCACGGAGGGATATTGAGCCTAATGGTGAGGGGAAGAAGATATAAAGCCATTTTGTTGGATGATGATGTTTAGAGCCAAGTATGGTTGCTATGGTGAGAGTGAAGGTGAAAGATATAAAGGTGAATAAACAGGTTTATGTCGTGGAAGGAAATGAGAAACTCAAAGGTTTGGTGAGTACAGTTTCAGTAAATAAGGTGTCAAATAATGGTGTTACATGGGTGGAATTGTTAAACTCCAATAGTTCAGTTAGGATATATCAGAGGAATACTTATATTGTAGATCTGGAAGAGCGTAGTGATGATACTGAATCAGTGGCATTGTTGGGGGCACAATGGTTTTCGGGCCGAAAGCCATATTAGAAGGAGATTTACAGGAATCATTTAGTGAAGCAGACTACAGAATATACCTGATGGGTTAGGTGAGGGCTGGAAGTGCTTTTTCAGTGTAATAACCCTGAAACAAGGATAAATTTGGATTAACGTGTTTTGGAACATAGGATATAGCTAGAAGAGGGGACAGGTCGAGTTTATATCCCGTCCAGTACCTTTTTAAGATTAGGGAACAGGTGGAGCAAGAGGTTAATAAAGTCCAGGATGAAGGCATTACCTTGCATCAGCTAAATCACTGTTTAATTTTCCATTGTTGGCGGTGCCCAAGAAGGATGCTTTAATAGCCCTTATGTGTCAATTTTAGGGAAGCTAAAGAGAAGACCATTCCTGATAGGTGTCTGCCAGATTTATTTGTGGAAATTGGGATAAGAATATTTATTCTTCAATTGTTCTAATGCAAGGGTTTTTGCAAGTGCCACATAGTAAGGAGAGTAGAGGGTTGACAGTGTTTTCAGTTCCAAAGGGACAATATGAATTTGCATGAATGCCATTTGGTTTGTCAAGGCTAGTGAATGCAGTCTTACACCGTTTGTCAGGGAAACAGGTTTTCGTCTACTTGGACAATATCTTGATTGCTACAGAATCTGATCAGGAACATTTAGAGGTGCTTAATATAGTCCTTTGGAAGCTTAGAGTGGCAGGTCTGGAAGTTAAACTAGCCAAGTGTGATTTCTTGAGGAGACAGTTTGTATATTTAGGACATGTCATTTCGAAAGAAGGTGTTTGAGTAAATGATGACAAAGTCAGGCCATCGTAGATTTCCTTACATCTAGAAACAAGAAACAGGTATGCTCGTTCATGGTTACAGCCAGGCCCTTCTTTTTCAATCCACTTGTGAATAGGTTTTCAGTTGTCCCACCTTTGACAGATGTATTGAGGGATGATGTACAGTTTTTCAGGGGTGAGGCTTAGCAGATAGCCTTTCAGGAAGTCAAAGATGCTGCCATGAGTCCTACAGTTTTGCAATTTCCGGATTTTACATTATCTTTCACGTTGGTGACAGATGCCAGTCAAGAGGGGGTAGGTGCTTGCTTAATGCAGAAATTTGAGGGTAAATTCCATCCTACTGCCTTCTTTAATAGGAAGTTTAAAACACAGGCGAGTAACAAAAGGTTAATGGAAGGTAGTGGACAAAGATGAGTTTGCTATGGCATCTAGTTTGGTTCATTTTAAGATGTTGTTAATGGGGAACAAGGTGGAAGTTTTCGCCGATCATAAGCCCTTGCTGGATCTTTTTAGAAAGCCAGATCTTTCTCCTAAGAGGGGTAGGTGGTTTTTGACACATACTGGATTGGTATGCTAAGCATGATATCCTTGAGGCAAACATACTGTAGGGTAGTGAAATGCCTAATGGGTATTTGTGGACCAGAGGTGACCATGAAATTCCTGTAACTGGGGAGTGTCGCCCTGATATTAGTGTATTGGAGGAGAAACAAGACAGAAGATGAGGTTTTTAGCAGGGCCAAAAGCATTTTTAACTTTCGCTTAGTTAGGTGGTTATAATTTGCTTTATGCAGGTCTCGAGTTAGTGAGGTAATTTGTTGTTGGGAGAATTACTTTTCAAGTTGAGGGAGTAGTGAGGATAAAGGGATACGTCACAGATAATGGTGCCCAAAGAATTAGTAATGGTGGCGAGGACATTATTCATTGTAAGTTTGCCTAGTCCACCTGGGGGATTGAGCAGACGTATCAGAGAGTATGTCAAAAGTTTTTTTGGAGGAATATGTTTTCTTTTGTGGAAAACTTTGTCAGGAGCTGTTCAATGTGTAATTTGTGTACACCGGCGAGTGTTACGTAATGCAAAGTCATGGGTCTTTTCCTATTCTAGTATCCCTTTTCAGAGGGTCCATATGGAGTTTCTGGCGAACCTTTATGAGTCTGGGTTTGGCCATAGTTATTTGTTAGTGATTATAGATGAATTAACTAAGTTTGTAGAAATCTTTCTGTTAACAGAATAAAGTGGCAGAGGAGGTTGCAGTGATGTTTTTCAATGGTTATATTTACCTTATAGGGTTCAGGAGGTTCCTATTACAGATAATGGAGGAGAGGTTTGGGAGCCAGGACAAAAGTTTATCTTCATAAGTTACAGGTACAGAAAATAAATATTAGCCTAGCAGAGGGGCTATTCCAGGGAAAAAGCCCTCCTGTTACAATGGGTGGCAATGATACTAATTGAGACTGTTTCCTAGACGTGGTGAGACATAGAGTAAATACAAGGGTCATTGATACTATTTGGATGTCGCCAGTGGAAGCAGTATTTACTTATCCAGTTGGGGGTGCATTTGATTTGTTGCCCATACCTTCTTGTTGTGACATTACAACAAGAGAGACATGCACATCTTCCTAGTAATCTTGAACCTAAGACGCAAGAAATGGTTGAGAGAAGCAATGTGAAGTCAGAATTCATGAGAATTGCAGTTGGGAATAAGGTTTTTTGAAAATTAATGTCAGGAAAGAACTAAATTATCAATTAGGTCCCAAATTTTAAGGTCCATTTCAGGTGGTTGAAGTGAAGAAAGGAACTAGGTTTGTTGTTTTGAATTAAAATACGGAGGTGAGTAGGTTATCTCACATTTCTAAGATTAAGATAACAGTTTAATGCTCAGTTGGGTATCCTTTGGGGGAAAATGTGTTTTGAAATGTGAGGACGGGTGCCTGTAGTTTTTTTATTTGCTATTGTTTTGTGGGATTTAGCATTTATTTATGGTTTTTTCTCTGTTTCTTTTAGATGCTTAGGTTTAGCTTGTTCTTCACCTAGGTGCCTGCTGTGGATGCTAGAGGAGAAATGAGTTTGGGCCCAGGTGTAATTATCGCAGAGAACCACGAAGTGTGGTTGTCTTCTGACAAGGTTTTGATGACTGTGGAATTTGAGCATTTGGGGTTAGCCAAATCAAAGCTGGAAGGCTCGGGATATTGTGGAAGTGCTAACACATACGTTGGATGAAGCAAATGTTAAACAGAATTTGTCCAACTCTTTGATATTTTGCTGTCAGAAATTAATGTTATGACGGGCAGAATACAAGGTAAAATTACAAAGACATTAACGTGGGTTACTGAAATAAAACCAAATAATACACAGCTGACACCTAGGAGGTGTAAGGGCATCGTCTCTGTAAATGCGAGCAGCAATAACCAGGAAAGCGATCTGGGGCGGCGTGCAATTCCAAGAAAGCTTGGTAAAGGTTGAGCTATTGGAGGCTAAATTAGCTGATTAATGCAGGGGTTTGGCAAAATTGCATGCTAGTAATACAGAATTGTGTTGGGGGGTGAGGGGCGATTTGAGAATTTTGAGGAAGGCTTATAATGTGTTGCAATTTTCTGTTAAAGGGATTAGGGGTGACCTAGATGTAACGATTGTTTTTTTTTTTAGTGCACGCTGCACTGTTAAATATAGAGAAAGAAACCGACTGTTGGTTGGATAGATTCAAACCAGGTGCAAGCGGTAATAGTGGCCTCACAGGGGCATGTTTCTGGTGACATTTTACCTTTGGCAGGTACTAGAGTCAGCTTTGAAGGACGCAGCTTGTGACTAGGTTTCAAATGTAATCTTCACTGGCATCAATTTGTGTAGGTATTATGGTATACCTAAGGTTTGTTTGTCTGACAGAGGTTTAGTTGCAGAAGTTCCTATGAGTGATATGGACCCATTTTGTAGCTATATAATTAGACCTTTTCCTTACATATAATGGCTCTGTAGTAATGTTGGAAAGAATAGAGACTATGTATATTTTGGAGGATAAGTATCAATCTTCAGCTGTTGATTATAAGTTAGAGTGTGTGTTAGTCCACAATAGGTATATGTCTGATAGCGAAGTTTTTGTGTTGAGGAACATAGACTTAGGAAGGTGTGAGTTTGAACTGATGCATTATGAGACAACTCCACACTGCATCTTCAAACCACTTCCCCTGAAGTATTTGGTGGTCTCCACTCAGACGTCGATGGCGGTCTACTGTGAGCATTGTAGGATTATTACACTCTGCACCAACTCGTCCATGCTGCTGCTATTGAAAGATTGTAACTGTTACATAGAACCTGTAAGATAATCTCAGCTCTATTCCTGGTGCTGAGTAGGAGAGTCTACGACTTGTCAGTGAATATCTTTCTCCAACATCTGGATCTGCAGCATGGGATGGTGGAGTTGCCAGAGATAGTGGAAATAACTACTCTACCAGCATTGTTGGAAGAGGAGGGGGACTTTTCTTTTATGCAAGAATTAATGCTGACAAATATTATAAGATTATTATAGATAATTAGAGTCATAATGTGTGTCGCTATGTTTCTCAAGTGTGCTAACAAGTGTTGTTTTAAATGAAGGACAGCCCTGACTGTAGAGTTGTCAGTGACGCATTCTGTGGCAGAATAAACTTGGTTGGTGTCAAAGGCGGCACCAAATGGGGTGATCAAGCTATTCTATTACGAACAAGTCTATGTGCCACACAGTGTGGAGGTTGTTTAGGGCAAAAGAGTGAATGACAGAAAGCTTTCAAACTTAGTGTTGATTGGGCATAACCTACCAATCCTGGTGAAACTTCAGCGATGTTAATCTGTTTAAAGGCCCATGGAAACAGATCACGTGTAGAGGAAATAGAGTCAGCACAGAGCATTCTAGAAATAACATCCTGTTACAGATCTGGATTTTGAGGAGTGTCTTGAGAAGTCAGATGTTCATTTGTGCTTGTGGGAGTGGCCATTGAGGCAAAGTTTGTGAGCTTTTATAAAAGTATGGGTCATTAAGGCAAATCAGTCCTTGTGCAAAAGATGAGCTTGCTGTTACCTGTTGGGGAGATGGAACATGGATAAATGACAAAATCATGGGAAACAGAGTGAAAGTCTGTTCAGACATCTGTCTTGACTTAAATACCTACTAAAGACTATTGAATTTAAAATTAAATAATTAGTGACAATGACGGGGACAGAGATTTTGCTTTCATTTTATTTTTAAGCGGGGAATTTAGTAACCACATTTTACCTAATTTCAATTTAAGCAAAACTCAGTTGGTTTCCAAAATAAACTTTATTTTTGCAAGTTTACGGTTTGATTCTACACCCTAGATGAGAGAGAGAAGAGAGAGAGAGAGAGAGAGAGAGAGAGAGAGAGAGATTAGCAGGCGTGCAGAGGGGTTGCTAGGGGTGCTGAGCCCCCTGCCCCTTTTGCAAATGTATTGAAAAGTGCCCTTTGTGTCAATAATAATTATAATAATAATAATCCCGGATCTTTTCTGGAAATACCAGCCTATCAGAAGGCTGTGTTGAGTAAAAAAAAAAAATAATAACAATAATAATGCTAATAATTAAAACAAGAGCTTAAAGAGAGTCATAGACCTGAGAATGGCCTGGGCCAGTGGCTGAATTGCAATATTGCCAGCTCTCTCCAGGAGTCAAGTGGGTCAAATGCAAAAAGAGACACGCTAGGGGAATTTCATTATTGAACAAATTTTTTCCTCTATATATTATATCGTTTATATATATTATATTTAAATATATATATATATATATAGCAACAATATATATATATATATAGCCTTGTGATTATGAGTTTATAGATATATCACATAAATGTATTCTTAAGTAAGCTCAAACTAGGCCTACTTTCAATGTCTTATGCATTCTGGCTAATGGCTATTATGCTAGGAAGAGTGGGAACATTTAAACAGTGTAACACATCACGTAAATGAGGCAAAACAACGCTCTTTAATCAGTATTCCTTGTTTATCATTTGAAATGGGCTATATTTTCTGCAGTTACAACTAAAATCAATAATTCATTCAACAAACATCTGTTATAACATTTATAATAAGAAAATGGCATAGTGTGTTAAAGAAAACAGAAAAATATCCTCATAATTAATTTTGTGAAACAAAGCCTAGGCTAAGGATGGTGTGGTGTCTTAGTGAATTTAAATTTCATTTTCAAAGGATTGACGATTATTGGATGATTTCAGATTTCAAAGTGACGTGTATAAAGTGTTGTGCTGAAATGAAGTAGTGTCGTTATTTTTTAAAAAAAAAAAAAAACACAAAGACTTTACATATTTCAACATTTCAGGACAACACTTTACTACACACAGACCTAGGCCTACAGGCTACAGTATACTATTGGGGTGTTGGTAATTATAATTTTTCAGTTGATGAGGGGGGGTATTTATGGGGTGAAGACAGTGTTTATGGGTTGAACACTATCATTTTTGTCACGATTTTGCATATATCAAATTACATACACACACAAATATATATATATATATATATATATAATACATATATATATATATATACCTATATATATATATATATATATATATATATATATTCTTTCTTCTTTTATCTTTGAATTTAAAGATCTTTATCAAGGTAATGGTTTTGGCTTCTAGACTCTTTATAAACATATTCAAAGTATAACCAAAATAACCTTTAAGGAGCTATATAGTAAATATACATATATATATATATATATATATATATATATATATATGCTAATATATATATATATATAATCATAATAATATATAATTTTTTCAACATCAGCATCATGAGGCCAATTTCCGTCTTCCTTGGCTTTTGTGTCATCTTTAATCATTTTATGTTATTATGTTATAATACCCTTAGATATCTTGGAATATTGAATACTGTAACATTTGTCTTTCCATTCAGATTTTATTATATTAATCATCTTGAGTATGCCACGGAAGGAGAGAAGAAAAAAAGGAACAGGAACAGTGCAGACAAGATGCTGCCAAGGTAGCAGAACTCTTTATGATTGGATGAAGCCTAGGTGGCAGCTTCAATATCTGAGCAAGTGGAGGAGGATTCAGAGGACCGGGGAGGAGACTCAGGAGGCGAAGAATCAGAAAACTGAAGATATGGAAGCAGACGATGAGCCAAATGAAGAAGACAGTGTAGATGACCTAGAAGAGCAAGTTGCTCCACAGGAGCCCCAGATTGAAGCAAGAGCCGAAGTGACTGATGTTGAAGAGCCATTTTCCATGCTACCTGAATTACAATATCCAAATGATCCTGCACATGTTGTTACTTATAAGATACGTATTAGTGAATCTTTTATCAAACTCTGCAATAATTATGGTCCTTGTCAACCTGTAATTTCATATCCCAAGAATTTAGAAGGACGCTCGTTTCAGAAGAAATGGTATGAAAAGAACTCTTGGTTAGAATATTCACCTCAGAAAGATGCCATGTTCTGCTTCAGCTGTCTTCTGTTTTGACTGAGGAAAGGTACAGTGGCCGAGTAGCTTGGAAATCAGAGGGCATAAGCCGTTGGAGGACAGCTTTAGAGAAAATAAAAGAGCATGCTGGTTCAGAATCTCACATGATTGGTATGGTTCGATGGAAAGGATTCCAGAGCCAAGCATTAGATATTGCATTAGAAACAGCAAATAAGAAAGTACAAGCTGCTAGAGACAAAGAGAAGCAGAGAAACCGAGAAATTTTAGACAGGTTGATCTCCATCACACTATACTTGGCAAGACAAGGTTTGCCATTTAGGGGCGACGGAGAAATCTCTACCAGTGAAAATCGAGGAAATTTTCTTGAACTTCACAGAAATGTTTAGCAAGTATGACAGCGTTGTTCAATTGCACCTTGATGTAATTAAAGAAAAACAAGATATACTGAAAAGACCCCAAGTGTCACTACTTTCAAACAGGACTCAGAATGACCTGATCAAGGCTTTGGCCATTTCAGTTAGAAGAGTGATATTAGAAGAAATTCACCAGAGCAAGGTCTTCTCCATCCTCATGGATGAAACAACAGATGTTTCACATACAGAACAGGTCTCTTTTGTTGTGGAGGTATGTTCATGACTTCAAAATAAAAGAACGTTTCATACAGGTATTCAATGTTCAATCAACAACTGGTGAGGCACTGGAGAAAGAAGTGATCTCTATGCTTAATGCAAATAACCTAAACATAGATGATATGCGAGGGCAAGGATATGATGGGGCAGCAAATATGAGTGGAATATACAACGGATTGCAGTCCAGACTCCAGAGACAGAACCCAAAGGCACTCTATGTACATTGTCATGCACATTGCCTAAATCTAGTCTTAGTTGAAAGTGCCAAATCAAGTATTCAGTTTATAACTTTTTTCAGCTTGGTGGAGAAATTGTATGCTTTTTTGTTGCTAACTCTTCAAAACGGCATGCTGCATTCATGGAGATCCAAAAGCAATGTATCAGAAGATCGCCCACTTGAACTTCAGAAGCTATCAGACACAAGATGGGCTTGCAGAGAATCAGCTCTTAGAACTATGAAGAAGGTCATCCCAGCTCTGAAGCAGTTTCTAGAAGAGATAGTGCAAAAGGATCCTCCTGACACGTCAGCAGGGGAGGCCTCAATATTGCTGAAAAGTATTAACTTTGAATTTCTTGTTTGTCTTGAGATTGCTACCCCAGTTTTTCAAGAAACTGCCTATGCATCTAATGCACTACAACTGAAAGACCTTGATTTAGCTGCTTCCTATAGAATTGTGGATGGAGTGCTACAAAGCTTGAGAGAGTTAAGAAATGATGAGAAGTTTCAAGAGATTTTACAAAAAGTCAAAGACAGAGCTGAATCTATGGCCATCCTCCCCTCTGTGATTCCTGGACAAGGCAGAAGAAGGAAAATGCCTGAAAGATACAAGTATAGTGCTACATCTGCTACTACTGAGGACCAGCAATATCAGACCTTGGATGATTACTACAGCGTGAGAGTATTTTATGTGTTTTTAGATAAAATATCTCAAGAGCTACAAAGAAGATTTAAAGATGGAACAACACAACAAGGG
>NC_089794.1:56697123-56700962 GCF_040412425.1 Macrobrachium rosenbergii | reverse complement strand
TAAAACTTTAAAACTTATCAACCTCTGTGTAACTAATAACGTGTTTTCTTTCAATGGTAATTTTACAAACAAAAATTTGGCTGTATGGAAGTCCCCTATCACCCCTTCTAGCAAACTTGTACATGGAATATTTCGAAACAGAACTTTTGTCGTCTATCAAACCCCATAATATGATCTGGCTTAGATACGTAGATGATATCTTTACTTTTCTGGGACAATAGCTGGGGACTTTATGAATTTTTTAATAGGCTAAATTCGCTAGTTCCGACCATAAAATTTAAAACAGAATGGGAAAAGGACGGAAAACTGCCGTCTTAGATGTACTGATCATAAGAAAACAGAACAGGTATGCATTTGCTGTATATAGAAAACCCACCTTCGCTGTCTCCTACATTCATTTCTTGCTACCACGACGTCTCCGTAAAAATCATGGTAGGGTGCAACTTATTCCTCAGAGGACTTAGGATATGTTCAAATGAGTACCTGGATCAAGAATTTAACACGATCCGCCAACACCTAACGCAACTGCTCTATCCACCACACATTATCGAGAGGGCTATTAATAAAGCAAATAAAATATACTACAGAGGTCCCACTCACAACAGACAAATAGATTTCAACAAAATAAAGCTTCCATACGATGAAAAACATCCAAAAGGCCACCGAGCAACTCCAGTTCTAATAATCCTTTCATTTCCATTATCCCAAATCCATCGGGAGTTCGCTAGTTAACGTATACTTAAGGGGATCGGCCGGTTTCCGAGTTTTTTAACGACAGGTTGTTGATATATAGGGGTTTGTTAAAGGATATTGTGTGGAACTTCTGGGAAAAATTTTTTTGTTCAGTGACCTTAGGTTTTGTGACGCCAGAGCATTTTTGGCCAAAAATGGCCATTTTCAAAATGCATCTCCTCCTTTTGCTTTTTGGTTTTAAAGGATGAGATTTGAACCACGTATAAAACACATATGGACCTTCGATACAAAGCCGGGGATTTTTGATTTTTCAATTATTTTTTGAGATATGAATTTTTTTTTTTTTGAAATTTTCCAGAAAAATTACAGAAAAAAAAATTAAAAATCAGAAACTCAAAATATTAAAAATCCCGGCTTTGTTTTTAATCTACCATGTTTCCTCATATTATATATGAAATTTCATTTAGATTGGTCCAATACTATGGAGGAGATACATTTGAAGGCGAAAAACTTATGTTTTGAGAAACGGGCCTTCAAAGTTTTAGTTACATAAAAAGTAAAAACGGCCTTCAAAGACTGTGTTACAATTAATTTTATGGTTTTAATTTTTATTTTTGGTTATTAATTAATGCAAAATTATTATAAATAAGAATATTAATTGATTATTTATGTGCCTAAAACACATTATTATAAATTTTAGGTTCCTGGTCCCCCCCTGTCTGATCTTGTTGCAAGGTATTACTCTAGGTATCATAGTTGCCTACACTTTTTTATTAGTGTCTCGAATCCATCCCTTGCCAAATGGATCCTGGAAATTACTTTACATTCACAATTAGGGATTCGTGATTCAAGTAATTCATCAAGTCTTGATTCACTTATTATGATCATTTTATTTTCACGATCGTCTATAATATCAGCCTCCGAGCTACTGCTTTCTTCTTCTAAAATATCTTTGCCCTTTAGTAGTGACGAACGAATAAAGAGGCTTTTAGGGGTAGATGTGGTTGGTCTCTGGTCAGCAGAGATCGCTGCCTGCGCTGTTTGCTGGGCGACAGCTCTCTCTCTCTCTCTCCGTCACTCCATTCCCCTGGCACTAATTTCTTGAATTCTTTCTTCTACTTCTCGCCTGGACTTTTCCACTTGGCTTTTCGGCATTCTAGAAGCATGAAGTGAACTCTTGGACCTTTCAGGCACGGTGAAAAACAAAAACACCGCAGAAAATACAGAGTTCAGTCAAGGCTAGCGAGCGTGAAAAACGTGTCCTTCTGGCTTGGAAGTTTATAGGCAACTCTCGGCCACAGTCGGCGTCATGGTATGACGTGTGCGTTGTCATGGCTAGGAATAACTAAAAAGGTGCCAAGTAGGATATTATTGACATTATATATTTCATTTCAAAGGAAGTTTTCGTAACATACATCGCAAAACTATACCAGACTAAATCATTTGAGCTACTGGTGTTTTATGGGTATATAGTTATTGTTACATTTTGAGGCCATAACTAGAGAAATAAAGGCAAAATTTTAGCATAATATTTCGTGGACACATTCTTGAACGCTATACTACAAGCCATAGAATTTTTTTCAGCAAATCGAATTTTTTAAAGATTTTTGGGCTTTTAGGCGGCCGATCCCCTTAAATAACAAAAAGGGTAGAAGCCGAGTTTACAAGATACAGTGTAGTAATTGTCATGACATCTATGTAGGCGAGACAGGTAGATCGCTCTCGCAAAGAATAACAGAGCACAAAAAAGATCAGTACGTTACGCTTGAGAGTTCAGGAATTTTCCTACATATTAGAAATACAGGGCATGTCATTAACTGGGTTTTGAGTTGGTTTTCAGAGTAGCTGTCCGTACAAAAGAAAGATGCTGGAATCTGCTATCATCAATCAAACCAACAATATGAACCTGTCAGGAGGACATTGGAAACTCGGACGCCTTGACACCTTAATCCTCGGACCCCTTTTGAAGAAGATGACCAAAGAAATAGACCGCCAGATCCATCATCAAACGGGAGCTAATGAGGCCAAAACCACTAGGGAATTTGGTCAATCTCTCCATCTTAAGAAACGCCACCTCCTTAACATCGGAGGCCTAAGGCCACACCTTCATGTTTTTGTATATATACCATTGTAACTTTCCAACTGTCCATATTCTAACAGTGAACAGGGGCACAGAAACAAGTGCCCTAATAAATATATGGTTTCAACATTTAAATAGTGTTTTATATTCTTATTTTCATATTACACTGTAGTATTACAGGAAAAGAAATTCATATATATATATATATACTGTATATATATATATATATATATATATATATATATATATATATATATATATATATATATATATATATATATATATATATATATATATATATATATATATATAAATATATATATTGATATACAAGTATATGTAATTCTAATAGCCACAATGCCCTCTTTAACTTCTCGAATTCTTCAAGGCTTTTTGAGATATGCTTGTAACTACGGTTCGAATGTATCCAAACGAAAAGAAATTGAAGAGCCAGTGAACGCTGATCGCGGGAAGCGAACCATTCCATATTCACAGGGAGGTCACGTTGCCGACCTGGCTTTTTCAGAAGGATAAAGTCTATCACCTCTCGTACATACATATGCCTGTTGTTTTCAGATATATTTATCAGAGCTGGAATAGACCCATACTCACCATCGTCCCCATAGGGGCAATCGTTTTTATTGCTTTTTAGGCTGAAATATATATGTACAGTAGAATCTACTGGTCACAATTACCAGATACATATGTAATTGTAATAGCCACAGTGCCCTCTTAACTTCTTAAATTCTTCGCGCTTTTTGGATATGCTTGTAACTACGAAGCCGAATGTATCCAAACGAAAGAAATTTAAGAGCCAGTGAACGCCGGTCGCGGGAGGTGAACCCGTATTCCATATTCACAGGGAGGTCACGTTGCCGACCTGGCTACGAGAAGGATAAAAGTCTATCACTTCTCGTACATACATATACCTGTTGTTTTCAGATATATTTATTAGAGCTGGAATAGACCCATCCTCACCATCGTACCCAAGTGGGCAATCGTTTTTAATGCTTTTTAGTCTGAAGTATATATGTAAAATCTACTGGTCACTTTTACCAGACACATA
>NC_089794.1:56664623-56692123 GCF_040412425.1 Macrobrachium rosenbergii | reverse complement strand
CTACAGTGACACACTAACCAGTCGGCCACAAGAGAGGGTATAAGTGAATACCATCTCCCATCAACTCACCCGTCGAACTCAGGTGTTTTGGCGTTTGGAGACGATATCCACCCACCTCTGCCATGTTGACCGTGTAAAGTGCGTTTTTCGCGACGAGTCCATATTATGACTATTTATCACATCACCGTGATTCATATACAATCAGAAAGCTACAAACGTCCTTTAATATCCAATTCACTCTACCTGGAAGTAATATATTTTCAATAGGCTATGTTACCGAAGGGGAATTTTTTAGGTGATAATAAGTCCACCGTCCCGTGAATCAACCAGTGACGGACGAGGAATCAGGACTACAGTGACACACTAACCAGTCGGCCACAAGAGAGGGTATAAGTGAATACCATCTCCATCAACTCACCCGTTGAACTTAGGTGTTTTGCGTTTGGAGACGATATCCACCCACCTCTGCCATGTTGACCGTGTAGTGTGCTTTGTCACACGTAGCCATATTATTACTGTTTATCACATCACCGTGATTCATATACAATCAGAAAGCTACAAACGTCCTTTAATATCCAATTCACTCACCTCGGAAGTAATATATTTTCATATATATTACCGAAGGGGAATTTTTAGTTGATAATAAGTCCACCGTCCCGTGGGGAAACCAGCGACGGACGAGGAATCAGGACTACAGTGATACACTAACCAGTCGGCCACAAGAGAGGGTATAAGTGAATACCATCTCCCATCAACTCACCCGTCGAACTCAGGTGTTTTGCGTTTGGAGACGATATCCACCCACCTCTGCCATGTTGACCGTGTAGTGCGTTTGTCGCATAAAAATAATATTATGACTATTTATCACATCACCGTGATTCATATACAATCAGAAAGCTACAAACGTCCTTTAATATCCAATTCACTCTACCTCGGAAGTAATATATTTTCATATATGTTACCGAAGGGGAATTTTTAGGTGATAATAAGTCCACCGTCCGTGTGGGGCTGAACCAGCGACGGACGAGGAATCAGGACTACAGTGACACACTAACCAGTCGGCCACAAGAGAGGGTATAAGTGAATACCATCTCCCATCAACTCACCCGTCGAACTCAGGTGTTTTGCGTTTGGAGACGATATCCACCCACCTCTGCCATGTTGACCGTAGTAAGTGCGTTTTGTAGTCCGTGAGCCTATCTCGACTATTTATCACATCACCGTGATTCATATACGATCAGAAAGCTACAAACGTCCTTTAATATCCAATTCACTCTACCTCGAAAGTAATATATTTTTCATATGTTACCGAAGGGGAATTTTTTAGGTGATAATAAGTCCACCGTCCCGTGGGGTCGAACCAGCGACGGACGAGGAATCAGGACTACAGTGACACACTAACCAGTCGGCCACAAGAGAGGGTATAAGTGAATACCATCTCCCATCAACTCACCCGTCGAACTCAGGTGTTTTGCGTTTGGAGACGATATCCACCCACCTCTGCCATGTTGACCGTAGTTAGTGCGTTTTGTCGCATTGAGCCATATTATGACTATTTATCACATCACCGTGATTCATATACAATCAGAAAGCTACAAACGTCCTTTAATATCCAAATTCACTCTACCTCCGAAGTAATATATTTTCATATATGTTACCGAAGGGGAATTTTTATGTGATAATAAGTCCACCGTCCCGTGGGGTCGAACCAGCGACGGACGAGGAATCAGGACTACAGTGACACCCTAACCAGTCGGCCACAATAGAGGGTATAAGTGAATACCATCTCCCATCAACTCACCCGTCGAACTCAGGTGTTTTGCGTTTGGAGACGATATCCACCCACCTCTGCCATGGTTGACCGTGTAGTGCGTTTGTCGCACGTAGCCATATTATGACTATTTATCACATCACCGTGATTCATATACAATCAGAAAGCTATAAACGTCCTTTAATATCCAATTCACTCTACCTCAAAGTAATATATTTTCAAATATGTTACCGAAGGGGAATTTTTTAGGTGATAATAAGTCCAAAACAGAAAACCTGTGGGGTCGAACCAGCGACGGACGAGGAATCAGGACTACAGTGACACACTAACCAGTCGGCCACAAGAGAGGGTATATAATACCATCTCCCATCAACTCACCCGGCCGGTAACATATATGAAAATATATTACTTCCGAGGTAGAGGAATTGATATTAAAGACGTTTGTAGCTTTCTGATTGTATATGAATCACGGTGATGTGATAAATAGTCATAATATGGCTACGTGCGACAAACGCACTACACGGTCAACATGGCAGAGGTGGGTGGATATCGTGGCTCCAAACGCAAAACACCTGAGTTCGACGGGGTGAGTTGATGGGAGATGGTATTCACTTATACCCTCCTCTTGTGGCCGACTGGTTAGTGTGTCACTGTAGTCCTGATTCCTCGTCCGTCGCTGGTCTGACCTTAACGGGACGGTGGACTTATTATCACCTAAAAATTGCTCTTCGTAACATATATGAAAATATATTACTTCCGAGGTAGAGTGAATTGATATTAAAGGATGCTTGCAGCTTTTGAATTATTATATATATATATATATATATATATATATATATATATATATATATATATATATATATATATATATATATATATATATATATATATATATATATATATAATCACCAGGGGAACCATAGGGAAAGGCGTCGTACTCAGGTACATTTATTTTGCCAACGTTTCACGATTCATAATCGCGTCCTCACGGCTATAATGAAGATGCAAACGAACTTAAAACCGAGTACTGCATAATCCATTAAAATTACGCAATATTTGATCAAATTTAATGGACAACAGCATGTAGAAAGCTTCAAAATAATTTATGAACATCTTAAAACAGGAAATTATACTAAACACTAAAAATATGTACAAAATATCTATAAGATTCGAAAAACAGTAAAATTATTTAAAACACTTAAAAATTAAGGCCATTATGTACCTTATCCTCGCAAAGGACGGGCAGTGACTGAAAGAATTTCGTAAAAACAAACAACGCACCTTAGGCAATAAAGAACTGTACAGAAGAGGATTGCATATTTAAAGACGGAACTATCTTTTTTATCATAATGGACTCCAAGATTGTTAGGTCGTTTTAATTATGTACTTGACCTATAATTGCAAAGTCCTTATCTTCAATGTATGTTTTGCATGACTTAGAATGGTTCCTAACATTTGACTGTTCGGGATTTGTTAATCTACTGGCCGTTCTAAAACTTACGCCCCTGTGAGAATCTACTCACCTTGAGTAGCCTCTCCGTACAACCCACATAAGTCCTGTGATCACATCTCGCAAGTATATTTATAAATAACATTAGATTTTAGAAGAGGACTAAGGCGGTCTTTCATTCTGAACAAGGATCCGATCGTTAATGGAGTTTTTGCAACTATTTTAAGGTTTAAGGCCGGGAATTCTTTTTGAATTATTGTCGGGAACTTTTTCCGGAAAAGGTCATCATGTAAAAAAGGGAAGCTGGCAAACATTTTTAATTTTGGTGCTGTCGAAACTGATGGTACCTCCATGAACCTAGCATTTAGCATTTTCCTAAGCATTTTAAACAATAGTTTGTCTGGAAAGCAGTTATTTTTAAGATATTGGGAAAGAAAGTTAATTTCCTCATTAAAAGCAAACAAATTAGAGGAATGGGAGAAGGCCCTGTGGAGGAGAGTTGAGATAGTATTGAGTTTAAAATGATAAAAACAAGAACTATAAAAATTGATACCTAACCCAGTAAAGGTCTTTTTACTAAAAACCCCAGTGTAGAAGTCTTGTTCATTCCTGGACACTAAAACATGTAGAACGGGAAGCTTGTTATTTTCTTCTTCACCAAGTGTAAATGTGATATTAGGGTATAGGGTATTGACAAATTCTGAGAACTGTTCTGCATTAAACTTGTTTCGGAATAAGGCGAAAGTGTCATATACATATCTACGATAAAACTGTGGCAAGAAACTAAGGGGGCAATCATCAAGAATACGCTCCTCCAATGAGCACATGAAAATATTAGCAAGTGTCAGGCCTAGTGGGGATCCCATTGCCACACCCTCCACTTGTCTGTACAAAAAACCATTAAAAATGAAAGTCATGTCCTGCACGCTAATTCTAAAAACTGCTTAAATAACTTACGACTAAAATTATGAAAAGTAGAGTCAGGCTCTATAAATAATTTATTTAAAATAATTTCTATAGTCTCCCCCACAGGGACATTAGTAAAAAGTGACTCTACGTCCAGACTGACCGTAAATAACTCTGAATCTTGTATGATAATATCCTCCTTGAATTTACGAGAGTTACTTAAAGAAAAATCGTTTTTACTGAGAGGCTCAAGTAGAGGAACCAAAAATTTGGCTAGCTTATAACTCGGGGTGTTCACTGAGGAAAGAATGGGCCTTAATGGAACATTTTCTTTGTGTATTTTGGCAGACCATATAAAATCCCATACGAAGACCCTGTAGAGAATAGTTCCTGATATATATTATTATCAATTATCTTTTTTTGTTTTAACATCCTCAAAAACCTTACAATTTTGTCCTCTGGTTTAATGATATTGTACAAGTCTGGAACACCAATTTTCTCAAATTTCGTATGATCGTTTAAGATAATATCCATCTAATCAATATAAGTATCCTTATCCAAAATTACGCAACCCTTACCTTTGTCTGGTTTTGTAATAATGATACTGTCATCATTAGCCAAGTTTTTTAAAATGTCAAAGTCATATTTGTTGAAGAATGGAGTCCATCTAGTTTTTAACTTATGATAGGTGCAATGAGCAAGAGATGATAACTGCGACCTAAGATTGTCCAAATTAGCATTGAAAGGGAGGGATTTAAGACGACGAAAGAGAGGTTCTATGGGTAGAAAAAACCTGCTGTAGTTCGGCCCATAATTGGGCAAACATATCCTAAGTCCTATGAGGAATAAGTTGCACCCTACCATGATCTTTACGGAGACGTCGTGGTAGCTTAAGAAATGAATGTAGGAAACAGCGAAGGTGGGTTTTCTATATACTGTAAATGTATATCTGTTCTGTTCTCTTATGATCAGTACATCTAGGAACGGCAGTTTTCCGTCCTTTTCCCATTCCGTTTTAAATTTATCCTAT
The DNA here is from genome assembly GCF_040412425.1 of Macrobrachium rosenbergii. Taxonomy (NCBI): domain Eukaryota; kingdom Metazoa; phylum Arthropoda; class Malacostraca; order Decapoda; family Palaemonidae; genus Macrobrachium; species Macrobrachium rosenbergii. The sequence goes on along the minus strand of NC_089794.1, from coordinate 56,686,966 downwards.
TAAAAAATTCATTAAAGTCTCCTCAGCTATTGTCCCAGAAAGTAAAGATCTCATCTACGTATCTAAGCCAGATCATATAACAGGGTTTGATAGATGACAAAATTTCTGTTTCGAAATATTCCATGTACAAGTTTGCTAAAAGAGGTGATAGGGGACTGCCCATGCTACAGCCAAATTTTTGTTTGTAAAAATTACCATTGAAAGAGAACACGTTTTTAAGTTACACACAGGTTGATAAGTTTGAGGGTTTTATCTATGCCAAGAGGAAAATGGTCTTCATATGGTTGTAACTTCCTCTTTAAGAAAGACAACATGTCGGCAATCCGGAGAGAGAACAGATCAGATATGCATTTACAGTATATAGAAAACCCACCTTCGCTGTTTCCTACATTCATTTCTTAAGCTACCACGACGTCTCCGTAAAGATCATGGTAGGGTGCAACTTATTCCTCAGAGGACTTAGGATATGTTCAAATGGGCACCTAGATAAAGAATTCAACACGATCCGCCAACACCTAACGCAACTGCTCTATCCACCACACATTATCGAGAGGACTATTAACAAAGCGAATAAAATATGCTATAGAGGTCCCACTCACAACAGACAAATAGATTTCAACAACAAAATAAAGCTTCCGTACAACGAAAACATCCAAAAAGCCACCGAACAACTCAGGTCTAACAATCCCTTCTTCTTCTTCTTCTTCTTCTTCTAACGTGCTTTTTTCCCATTTCTGTATGGGGTAAGCACGATGCCTTCTTTTGAAGGACTTTTGATTTGGCTTTGGGGTAGACCTTAATCTCGATCGGCTGCCCTGCCTGACATCGCTGGAGACCCGGTAGCGTATGTTTCATGTATCATACCCAACCCAACGCCCTTTCTTCCCAGCAGCGAGAAGTTGTTGCGTGGGTAGTGCAAGAGTTCGAGACGTGTGAGATGTTTATGTTTTTTTAGAAGGTGTTGTAATGGCTTTGTTTTGTGTGTGTATTTAGTCTGTAACACCCATTTGCTTTTTAAGCAAACCTATCCGTCGATTACATATATAATCCCGGGATGTCTACATGGACAGCAAAGTGTCTGCCTCTCTGATCAGTCGGCTGCAGATTTGAACCCGCGCCACACACCTCTACGAAGTCCGAAGCTGCTGCTGTAACCGACTGAGCCATCGAGGCTCCAGGTCTAACAATCCTTCATTTTCCATTATCCCAAATCCATCGTGAGATTGCTCATTAACGTATACTTAAATAACAAAAGGGAAGAAGCCGGAGTTTACAAGATATCGTGTAGCAATTGTAATGACATTTACGTAGGGGAGACAGGTAGATCGTTCTCGCAAAGAATAACAGAGCACAAAAGATCAGTACGTTACGCTTCGGAGAGTTCGGGGATTTTCCTACATATCAGAAATACAGGACATATAAACTGGAGTGGGGCGGAGCTGGTTTTCAAAAGTAGTTGTCCGTACAAAAGAAAGATGCTGGAATCTGCTATCATCAATCAAACCAACAATATGAACTTGTCAGGAGGACATTGGAAATTGGACGACATCGATGCTTTAATCCTCAGACCGCTTCTGAAGAAGGTGTTCCAGGGCACACGACCACCAGAATGGTCGCCAAACGGGAGTTAATGGGCCAAAAACCACTAGCAGATTCCAGCATCTTTCTTTTGTACAGACAGCTACTTTTGAAAACCAGCATTTTGTGATCAGCAGTTAATCACGCAGCTATAAAGGGGTGGCTTACTCCCTTAGAATTCGTTTTTTTAATTGGATTTTTGATATGCCTTTATTTTATTTGGGGGTTTTTTCCTTGTGTGTTTTTTTTTATTTAGTATTTCTTGAATTTAGAGAACATTATGGTGCCTTAGTATCTTATGCTTTTGAGATCAGGCCGGTTTTATTGGCTGACAGAGGAAAGTTAACCAAGTGATTGACTAACCTTGACAGAGAGTGTGGGAGACGGTGGCTGTTTTGTTTTTTCCCTGCAGGGTTTTCTAGCAGATTGAACTTATTTCGAAGTTTCATTTGTTTTTTGCCTCAGGAATATTTCTTTCTAGTGTCTTTTGTTTGTCTTGTCGTAGATGAGTGGGAAATAAATACCTTATTCTCTATTTTTTTTTCTTGCTCTTCTTTCGTGGACTTACAGATTTTTTTTTTTTTTTTTTTTTGAGATTTCGGTGTTATGGGATTGAGATCCGGTCGTGTTCTCGGTACTTGATGTTCCTTTGGTTTAGACAACATGGCAGGCAGGGATGAAGACAAAAAGACCTTGGTCCATAAGGTTACAACATTATCTGCTGGAATTCAAACATTTCCTGGGATGGTGAATGGGACTCTTCCCCAACTGGTAGAGAATTTTATTGAGGAGTTGGACAATTACCTCAATGCTAAGAAAATTATTAATGGCAATGAAGCATTTACCGAAGCTCGAGGATTCCTTGCCCTCGACAATGGGTATGTTGGTCAACGTTGTCATAGCTATTTGTTTACCAGGTGTAAAACATGGGGTTATCGCAAAGGTTTCCTTAGGAGGGCATATGGCGTTGCTGAAACTAAGATGTGGTCCGTGACGTTCAAGCTCTCTTTAAAGTTAGGAAAGGCCAAGATTCGATGGTTGGCTTTAGCTCTAGGCTGTATGATCAGACTATAGATTTAGTAAAGAAATTGAGACAGTCTGATTGGGCAAATGGTGACAATATTTCTTTGGATGACTTAGGGAAATTATTGCACTTCATGCCTTCTATAAGAGGTCCCAGATGTTATAGTGGATAGTTTTGATAAAACATAGAGCATACAGCTAATGAGGCGCTGATTTTCTCTCAGGTTTGCAAATACATGTCAAAATGTCCCGCATTTGATAGTACTCTTTTCAGTGGGATACTGAAGGCTTCTTTGGTCATACCAAAGTACCTGTCGCAAGGAGATTAAGGCAGTTTTGTGATAATGTAGACATTCATAGAAAACCAGTTTTAGCTTCCATAGTCTTGGTGCTAGGGTAAACAGTGATAGGAACTTCATGGATCGGACACCACAGCTTCGGTGTTTTAACTGTAACTGAGCAGGGGATACTAAGAATAATTGCCAAGTTAGATACTGTGGGGGATGCAGGAGTGCGAGTCACTCTTGGCGGTCTTGTCCGTCCCAGAAACGGTGTAATGCTAGACCCCCATCCCAGAGCTTTGGTAGTCCCATTAAGAAAGCTCCTCAAAGGGGTTATTCAAAGGGATCTAGGGATAGGTAGAATTTTTGGAAGACCGATCAACAAAAGGAAAAAGGATAATGAATTGTTCTTGTCATGTAGCACTTTTCGAAGATGCTCCAGAGCCAAAGCCAGTAGTGATGGGGACCATTTGAAGGGGACCATTTCTGGTTCTGAGGTTTTAATTTTTATTGATGCAGGGGACTCTGACAGTTTATTGGACTTTGAATTTTATCAGTTAAAGTTTTTCCAGTACGCGTTGAAACTTTCGAATAAGAAGGTATGTGATGTTCAGGGTCATAAGTTGGATATTTTAGGTTCAGTTACCATTTGTTTCACGCTAGGTAATCAGTTAATTAGGGAACCAGTTTTGGTGATTGAAGGTGTTGTTTTAGGGAACAGAATTCTTTTGGGTCACCCTGCTTGCCACAGTAACAAAGTCTCTGTACATGCCGTTGCGGCAGGTATTACTGTTGTGGTTCCTGGTGTGTTTGTCCGGTATGTGGGTACTAGTGCAATGGAGAGAAATACTTTTATGGGTGATAATATGAGTGATATTGGTGATATTCACGATAATATGGAACCTGTGGTAAACAACCAGTTACAAGGTGGTATTGAGCCTAAAGGTCAGGAGAATAATTTATATAAAGGTGATATTGAGTATAAAGGCCAGGAGAATAATTTATATAAAGGTGATATTGAGCCTAGAGGCCAGGAGAATAATTTATATAAAGGTGATATTGAGCGTAAAGGCCAAGAGAATAATTTATATATAGGTGTTTTGTTGGATGATTTGGTTTTAGAACCAGGTATGACTGGTCCGGTTAAAGTTCAGTTAAAAGGTGTAAAAATGTCTAGACAAGCGTTTATAATTGAGGGTAGCGAAAAGCTTAAAGTGGTTGTGATTACAGTTTCTGTAAATAAAGTATCAAGTACAGGTGTTATTTGTGTGGGAATTATTGAACTGTAATGATTCAGTTAGGAGATATCAGAGAAATACTTATGTTCCGGATTTTGAAGACTGGATTGAGGGAATCAAAATGAGTTTTCTGATGCAAAAATGCGAATTAGGAGAAAGTTTTTTAGGGCTCATTTAGCTAATGCTGATTATAAAGAATATATAAGGAATTTAGGTGAGGTTCTGGGGATTTTTCGCATATAGTCGCCCTCAAAAGGATAAGTTAGGGTTAACGAATGTGTTGGAACACACGGTGTACCCTAAGGGCGGGGGAGACTAAGCCAATTTTTGCCCCTTATTATAGGATACCCTTTAAAATTAGTGGTCAGGTTGAGCAAGAGGTTAATAAATGGGAAGAGGTAGGTATAATTATGCTTAGTTCCTCAACTTTTAATTTTCCATTGTTGGCAGTGCTCAAGAAAGATGGCTCAATCTGCGTGTGTGTGTGTGTGTGTCTGTGTGTGTAGACTTGAGGAAGCTGAATGAAAAGACGGTGCCTGACAGGTATCCAGTCATATGCTTGTCGGACCTGTTTGTAGAAATACAGATTAGGAATATCTATTTGTCGATTGATCTCATGCAAGGGTTTTTACAAGTTCTACTCAGTGATGAAAGTCGGAAATTTATGGACTTCTCCATCCCCAAGGGCCACTACAAGTTTACACGGATGCCTTTTGGTTTGTCAGGTAGTCCTATGATTTTACGAGATTAGTGAATACAGTTTTGCATGGGTTGCTAGGGAAGTTCGTGCTCGTCTATATGGACGACATCTTTATTGCCACGGATTCGATTGAGGAACATTTAGAGGTGCTGAGGGAGGTTCTTAGGAGACTTAGGTTAGCAGGTTTGAAAGTTAAACTGGCTAAATGTGACTTCGTGAAGAAACAAATCGTGTATTTAGGCCACATCATCTCTAAGGACGGAGTAAGGGTGAATGGGGTTAAAATTAAGGCAACTGTCAATTTTCCTGTCACCAGGACCAAGAAACAGGTACGATCATTTATGGGGATGGAAGGATTTTTTAGGAGGTATGTGAAAGTATTTTCTACGTTGTCAGCTCCCTTGGCAGATGTTTTAAGGGAGGATGTACAATTTTTATGAGGTGCATCGCAGCAGTCAGCCTTTCAGAAAGTTAAAGATGCATTAACGAGTCCTCCAGTTTTGTGTTTGCCGGATTTTTCGTTACCTTTCACGTTAGTGACAGATGCCAGTCAGGAGGGAAGAGGCGCATGCCTTATGCAGAAATTTGGAGGTAAATTGCATCCCATAGCTTTTTAGAGTAAGAAATTTAAGACACAGGGCAACAATGAGAGGTTGTTGGCTGCAATTGATAAGGAGGCATATGACGTTGTGTCTAGTTTGGTTTATTTTAAGATGTTGTCAATGGGGATTAATGTGGAGGTTCTTACAGATCATAAGCCGTTGCTGGCTCTGTTTAATAAGCCTGATCTTTCTCTGTTTAATAGGCCTGATCTTTGGTTTTTGACAATTAGGGATTTTGATGCAAAACTCACGTACATAGAAGGCAGACATAATGTGGTAGCTGATGCTCTTAGTAGAAGTTTTTATGATACAGAGGGTAACCAGGCCTATTTTGTTACTTGTGATTCTATAGATTAGTAGAGAAGAAACAAGATGAAGATGAGGTCTTAGCAGGCGCAAAGGCGTTCCTCAGAGGTGCATTGATTAGGAAGGGTTATAAGTTGCCTTTTTCTGGTCTGGAGTTAGAGGGTAATTTGTTAGTTAGGAAAGTTAAATATAGATTAAGGAGTAATGAGAATACAGGAGATACGACACAGATTGTAGTCCCAAAAGTATTGATTCCAAAAGTTTTGGAAATAGTGCACTGTAAGTTTGGTGGTCCACATTTTGGGATTGAGAAGACGTTTCATGAGATACATAATAAATATGCCTGGAAGAATATGTTGTCGTCCATAGAAGGTTTTGTGAAGGGGTGTCCTGATTGTAATGCATGAAAACTGGGTTCTTTTCCTATCCCTAGTGGATCATTTCAAAGAGTCCACATGTACATCTTAGGGAATTTTTGTGAATCAGGGTATGGCTATAGGTATTTATTAGTATTGGTAGATGAATTTGCAAGGGTGGTGGAAATTTTTCCGCTAAAGCATAAAAAGGCAGAAGAAGTGGCTGTTGCATTTTTCATTAGGTTTGTTTGTCATTCTGGGGAGCCTAAGGTACTGATTATAGCTAATGGTAGGGAATGTCTGGCGGAAGTTACGGGATGGAGAAAGTGACGATCCTTCCGTATAGACCAGAAGCTAAAGAGTTATGTGAACGAGCTAACAGGAAAGTGCTCGAAGCTCTTAGAACCACTGTGGGTGGCAATGATATACATTGTGACCAGTATATAGATACTGTCCGTCATAGCATTAACACTGTGGTCAGCAAGCCCATTCAGATGTCTCTATTCGAGGCAGTGTTCAGTTGCCCAGCATGAGTTGCATTTGATTTGTTGCCTGTGCATTCTCGTGGGGATGATACGGTTAGGTCATTAATCTCTTTGGCAAAAGAGAGACACACACGTCTCAGTAGTAATCTTGAGTCAAAAACACGAGAGATGGTGGAGACAAGCAATAGAAAATCAGCTGATGCACAAATTGTAGTGGGGGATAACGTATTATTGAGGGTTAATGTTAGGAACCAGTCGAACTGTAAACTGGTACCCAAATTTGAAGGTCCATTTAGAGTTAATGAGAAAAAAAATGGAATAGGTTTGTTGTTCTGGGTGGAAATACAGGGTTATCGAGGTTAACGTATATATCTAAGACAAGAGGACAGCTTAATTTTAAAGGGGATTTTGTGTGTTAATATGTTTTTTTTTTTTCTCTTCCAGTTTGGTCTGGGTGGGTTAGCTAAGAGGGTGATTTATGAGTTTTTTAAATGTGAAGACATTGGTCCGTAGAGTTTGAAGGATTCTGGTGTTTAATTTTAGTCTGTTTTGTTTTATTTCTTTTTTTCTTTCTGCTCAGATACGGCGGTTCAGAGTAAATGGTGCTGTGATTATTATTATTATTATTATTATTATTATTATTATTATTATTATTATTATTATTATTATTATTATTATTATTATTATTATTATTATTATTATTAATTTATAAAAATTTTATGGTGGTAATTTATGCTAAACACAGTGCAGAGGTATCATAGAGTTCTATGGGCATTTTGGAAGTTTTGGGTCAAGTTTATGATACGCTGTATCGAAGCGTTGGTGAGCTTGTTATGATTTTGAGGAGATGACTTGTGTATCAACAGCAAGCCTAGCAAGAGCTGCAAAGCTTGAGGAAGAAGGGCTTTGACGACATTACAGGGAAGGAATGATAAATTACAGAAGAGTTATGAGGAATTGAGGGACTCCTTTAATGTGTTGCAGCTTATTGTTAATGAGATCCGGGGTGACCTAGACGTGACTATTGTTTTGTTTACAGTGCAAAACACGCTTATTAATATTGAGAAGGAAACTGGGTCTTTATTTGATGAGATTAAAATTCAGGTTCAAGCAGTAATAGCAGCCTCTCATGGGTGTATTTCTTGGGCTGTGTTGCCTTTGGGGGTTTTAGAATCTACTTGGAGAAATGCAGCGTATTATTAGGGTTCAAACATAATATATTATGTACTGGGGAGTACTTGGTTAGATATTATGAGGTTCTGAAGGTGTATTTGTCTGATAAGGGGTTAATTGTTGAAGTGCCCGTTAGCGATAAGAAGCCTTTTCATAGTTATATCTTGAAACCCTTTCCTAGTACTTTTAAGGGTTCAGTAGTTACTGGGAATGGGATAGAGACTATGTATATTCTAGGGGAGGAGTTTCAATCCTCGGCAGTTGACTATAAAGAAGGGTGTGTATTAGTTCATGATAGATATGTTTGTGATAGTAGGATTTTTGCTCTAAGGAGCGTAGGCATAATGGGGTGCGAATTAGAACTTGCTCATGAAGAGGCTCCTTTACATTGTGACTTTACCGGGTTTTCCCGCACTTGTCATATCACGTGACTTCTACAAAAATGGTTATGGCGATCTACTGAGACAGATGCATGATCTCCACCGTGTGTGATGATGCTGCCGATTCGTTATGACTACAAGAATCACAGCTCTTCGATGGCTCTTGCAGGGTTGTCTCAGAATGGTTCCTGGTGTTAAGCAGACGAATCTGCATTTCAATGACCAAGTTGTTTATGAAACACTTACATGGGAACCACAGCGTGATCAAGGTTCTACTAGTTAAGGAGGTGATTACAATGTCTCCGCTCACTGAGGATGGGGAGGACGAATTCGTCTTTCCCGAACACTACACTTCCCGGTATTATGAATTTGCTGGCCATATTAATTATTGTGATGTGTGTGGTCATACACATCAAATATGGGTGCAAGCATTGCGAGGAACAGAAGCCTGTACCAGAGATTTCATTGGCAGTGACACATGGTGTGGCTGAATAATTTTTATTTTCTTGCTCACGCCGAGTCTTGGTCTTGCCAGGAGTACGACAGTGGTGGCTGAGCTATGTTCACAGCTCCTATAGAATAAATAGTATATATTTATTGGGCATTGAAATGCATGTCATACGATCACTGATGGAACGTGCGACAGTGTCAAGCATGTTTAAGAAATATTTGAGGCGATATGAACACTTGTGTCAGCGCATACCAGGCTGTTTGTAAACTGTAGCTCTCTCGATGGGCGGAAGGAATTTGGGGTCTTGGAAATCTACAGTAGGTGCCTCACATAGACACGAGTGTTGACCCTATTGACCTGAATCGTGTCACGAGATCTCTACGTCACGAGGGAGTGGCAGGAGAATGTTCTAGAATTATGAGTGCGCGTGTAAGTCCGCTAAAAAAAGGGGTCATTGGTGGGTAATAACTTGAGTACAGATGAGGGATTCAGGCAGTAACTTGAATTGGTGAATGTGCTGTGTAGGTGATGGCACTAGAATTTTGCCAGTAAAGGTGAGAAGTGATCTTTTCATTTTTAAATGCCCGATTGGACACTGAGTTAATTGTGTACTCTGTTGATTTTATTGACATTTTATTACCGAATATTTTTTTCTTCTTTATTGTCTTGCATACTTACCCTGTATAACCTTTGGAATATGTTGGGTGATTTTGGTAACATGAGAATTCTCCCATTTATGCATTTATATGTCTTTGTGCTTTATCTTAAAGGTGACATTTTATTTCAGATGGATTTGTTAGTGGTCACATGTTAAGGGAATTTCTGACATATAACTATGGCTTCGGTCATGACAGGCTTTGACTTAGTTTTGGGATATGTAACTGATTGGTGTCAAAATGTATTTACTAGCCCGAGATTTTGACTTTTCATTTACTTTTTTTGCCAGAAGTTAAGGACAGTCTTGACTTTCCCTTCTTTAATTTTGCTTTTGTTTTGTCATATTGAGTTTGGGAATAAAAACTGTATTTTGGAACACATGAGTTTCGTCTAGCCTTGATCTTATTTGAACTATGACATGAGAGAGAGATTGACTTCGATGAGCAGGGATGACGGCGTTGACTTTAAAGGTATGTTGTCTCTTGTGTTTTGAGATTTAGGATATTGGTTATCGAAGAAGTCGGGAGAAGGACAAAACACATACATACATACATGCATATTCCTGTCATATAACGAATTACGATTACTATGGAAGCAACAAAGACCCGCTTTTTTAAGATCTTTGAAAGTGCACTGCAAGCCTGTCACCCAGTGGAAGTATTTTCCAATAAAATACTTTGTTAATGGTGTTGGGTATATCCAGCTAACAATAGACACCGAAAACCATGTTAGGGGCCGAATGAGTGATTTGCAGAGATACTTCTATCGATACAGATGGAGTTTTACTTGCGGCCTAAATCAATTTTTTTTTTTTTATATTGTCTTGTCTCTTCCTTTTAATTTTATTCTCCCTAGGGATAATGATTACCCACTCTCTTACATTTCATTATATTTATTTTATATTTTCTTTTTGTAGAAGGAAGCTTTGATAGCTAACAGCAATGCAATAGTTACCTTTGCTTTTGATATAAATGGAATCATATCTGTCGGTTTAGGTTTTTTTCATATAGAATAGAAATAACCTAATCTTTTTCCAAATATCCACATAAATTTTAATTTACTTTTATTAAAGCTGAATAATGAAGTAATTAAGTAATGGAATTTCTATTTCATTAATGTCACTGTAAAAACAATAGTGTAATGAAAATATTAGGGGAGATGGGGAATAATATCAATAGAACTGAATTGTGCATCAAGGTATTTGTACAAATTCAAGTTATACAACGATTGGCCGTAGTTTTTCCTCTTTATCTACATAATTTTACAGTCTCTGGTTATATTAGAAATACATATTTTATATGGATGCATGAAATTTCAACAGTTAGACCTCTTTCCTGTTCCTAAAATAGAGATATGGACCATGACATTAATATGAGAGAAAAATAATAACTATATACTGCAAAAATATAGATGGAAATAGAAAATAAGAGAATAATTTAGTCCACTCATGATAAATGAAGGAACAATGAACATAAGCTATAAATCACCTATTTATGAAATAAATAATTCAAGTAATGAACTATTTAACTAGGCCAAAAAAATATAAAAGACGAATAAAAACTTCATCTTATCCATAGGATCAGTGACATCAGAAGAATGATGCGAACCAAAACTACCACGACTTGATAAGGTAAGCAAACAAAGTTGCCGAATACTAAATGAAGAAGTAACCAAGTTTGGAACTTTAATCAAAGTCAAAAGAACTAACTATAATTGCATTAGAATAAAAAAAAAATCAGTCTTAGTCGTAGAGCAAAACCTCACTTAAAAACAAAGTTGAATCAATCCATTTTAAGGAGAAGAAAATAATATTTTTCTTATCATCAAAACTTAGCGTTAAGAAAGATAAACTTCATGAAACTAACCGGGAAATGGAAAAGAGCTAATAAAGACTAAGAGATTCAAGTTGTATTGCTCTAATTCCAAAGTTTAATTACCAAAAAAGTCGAAATTCTAGTTCAGATACAGAAGAGACATTTAAACATGCGCCACGCCCACTGACGCTTTTCTCGAATAAACTAACTTCGGTGAGAGGAAAGGCGTTATTTGAATTATGCATGAATTCTCTCTTACGACTGGAAGGTCCCCCAGTTTTTACCAGACATAGGAATTGGGAATAGAACAGGTAACTTCGAAAAACACTGGAAAAAAAAAATACATTCATGATTATGATGCAGTAATCGAAGAAAAAATTACTTAAACTATAATAATAATAATAATAATAATAATAATAATAATAATAATAATAATAATAATAATAATAATAATAATAATAATAATAATAATAATTAAGGAGAAGACCTTCTCTGAGGGCAATAGGGGTGAAAATTATAGCTGTTTCCACGTCATTTAATTTGTATGGAGTCTTCTCTGTTCGTCTTACAATTTTCTTTTCATCAGCATGTAGCTGGTATATATACCGTTTCCTACGGACATGTAAAGATTTTATGTTCTTTCAGCTTTATTTCCTTTAACGTGTCGACACGCGCTCAGGCGGTCATCTATAAGAGTACAAAAGTGAATGAATTGTGATACACGATGCACTGGTATAGCAGGCGGGATGGTTTAGAATTGGTGGGTCGGTTAGTGGGTTGGGTTTTGATTGGTCGTGGGTTAATGACGAATTCTATTCTGGAGGCGTTGTGATCTTCTAGGACTAACCGGTGTTGATGGCTGAAGGTGGGTGTTGGCTCGATACCGCCCCCATAGTTTGGCTGGTATTATAGATCGCCCAGGTGACATGCCGTCGGCATCCGGTGCTCTTTCTCTCTCTCTCTCTCTCTCTCTCTCTCTCTTCCCTCCTCCTCCTCTTTCCCGGCCCGCCCCCACCCGCCCCCGCTCTTCATGACGGTGTTTGGTGCCGGCTGATTTCTTATATTTCTCCTTATGACGGGGGGAGAATGCAGTTTCTTTCACCGTGTTAATGCTCGGCCTTTTTTTTTTTTTTTTTTCTAATGTAAGGAGTGCCTTGAGGAGCCGCAGGCGTCGTCTATCCAGTGTTTTGTCTTATAATTTCTATGTTCTTTATAAAGTCAGCTCTTTCTCGTCTTTTATGATTTTTTGTATAGTGGTTAAAGATAGCTCTTTCCTGAAGGTGGCAGGTGATACTCTTGGAGAGTCTGTTAGTGGTCATCTCTATATATGAGTGGTGGCATCCTTCCACTATGCACGTAAACTCGTAGATGATGCTACTTCTCTTCAAAACCGTTTCTGGGGCGCCGTGTTGTTTTTAAGTAGCTAGCTAGTTCTCATATTTATGTAATAAATTATCAGGCTAATTTTATCCCCTTCTGCTAGATTGATGGCGTTCTATTTGCCAATTTATACATAAGTGTTTTAAGGTCAGGCCTTAACCTTCGCTCATAACATGGCCAGCCCCAGTGGAAATGTAATGTAAATGGCTGCCTACATGGCATAATCCTCTCATTGTATCACCCTGTATCCTCCCCTTTTGCTGTCGAAATTCTTTATGTTTAAGATGCCAAGAGAGGGAGAGCCGCTGCAAGGACTGGAAGGAACCTACCTGGGGCAGCAGGCATATCTGACCCTAAAGCGATTCGGCCTCACAGTCAGCCACAAGCACCTGGATTCGCCCTGACTCCTGGTTTAGCTATTGTCGAGAGTGGATGTCCATTTTCCCGCTCGTACTCTTCACAGAGCCACGACCTCGGCTCCAGTCACGTGTCTCAGTACAGGATAACCCTACTGGAGAGCTTCTTAGGACTCCTACAGTAAGCCTAAGATGAACTCGAGTATTTTGGAGGGCTGTTTTTCCTCTTACTGAATTATTTCTTGACCTTTTTAACGAAAACCCCTCCAAGTAAATCCCATGATTCACTATGTGTACTTACCTCTCCAGTCATCTCTGTAAACCCCCTTTTCCAAGCCACTGCCATCCATCATTTGCATGCTTAGTTAACCCTTTAACCATTTAGTGTGTACATATATGTAGTGCGCTAACTCTACTTGAGCCGTTTGCTATGTATATATACAGGGAGTAGATGTGTTGATTGTGGCATTTAGTACATACTGTACATATAAGATTGATTTTTCCTGCCTCTCTTTCAAGCTTAATCCTCTATATGTATTCACTAGGTCTGAGGAAGTGTAGTTGACCATATCCAAACAAAAACACTTCCTCCTGAACCCCCTTTTATCATAATTTTCCTGATTTTCTATATCTAATGCGGTAATATTTCTATGTATAGCAAGACACCACGCTACTGGGCTGGCTCATTCTCTTACACGGAATTTTTGTCTTTTGACGTAGGGGGTGGAAGGGCTATAATCCTATCTAATCCAACTTAGTATCAGTTTGAGTTACTTTCTTCTCTGTTTTTCTTTTCCAGCTCTAGTGCAAATGAGAAACGATAAGTATGTGTGATTTATGGATATTATTCCGACTAAAATATGAAAAATGTACTCACCAAGCTGTTTTATTACTTTATATGTTCAGTGCATGCGACTGAACTCCAGATGTGCTTCATTCTGAATAACGACCACAAACTGTTTTGTTTATTTACTGTAAAATTGCTAAAGTTGGAAATAATTGTAATTTATTTCATCAGTTTAATTTTAACATTTCATAAAAATTAGTTCAGAAGTTATGTACATTATATTTAGTTTCTATGTACACACATACATACACACACATACATACATACATACATACATACATACACACACACACACACACACACACACACACACACACACACACACACATATATATATATATATATATATATATATATATATATATATATATATATATATATATATATATATATATATATATATATATATATATATATATATATATATATATATATATATATATATATATATATATATATATATATATATAAGACCATAAATGCACTAAAAGGATATGAATGAAGTAAGGAATACAGACAGGCGGTATTTATACCAAGAAATCCAGAGGTTTGCTGATTCAAGCAGACATCCAGGTGTAGCAGGCACAAGCTGATGCATATGCTTGATTGTGTCAACTGCTATGTCTTTGGCAACATCTGGCAAACCAGTGGTTGCTGTCAGAACTGACACTGAGCTGCTGGTAATGCTGGTGACTCTAGCAACCACAAACATGGAACTGTGCATGTTATGCTGCAAGAGTCCCACAACACTCTACAGAGTTCAAGACATTCAAGCAAGCATTGGTGACACAAGTAAATATATAATGGCATGTATGCCATAACTGGATGTGCCACCGTATCTGCTCTGTATCTACAAGGGAAGAGCAAGGAACTCAATCTGGTGCATAACAATAAGGAGTATGACCTACTCAATACATTCATCAATGCAGAAAGCGCTCATCAGTAAGTACAAGAAGCAGGTGGAAGCTTCCTCCTGAAGTTCTGTGGTGCATCCAGTTGTGCATCACTGGACGAGTTCCACTACATTGCCTACAACAAGGCAATCAGCAGAATGTCACTTTCCTCAACCTTCCAGTTGGCCACTTTGCCTCCAACAAGTGCTGCAGCCAAGCAACATTCCTACAGAATATATCTCACTATTCAGGAATGGATGTGGAGACCCTTGCAGCCAAAAGCAACATGATTTCTTATGGCTGCAGAGCAGATGGCTGTGGAGTGTCATGTGGCAACAGGAAGATGGGGATGCACTGTTCTGCCTTGCGTACAAAGTGCAGTGGTCAAACCTGCAACAATGCAGCACCAATGCCATCCTTGCTGGATGCTGAGAGAGAAACCGAAGAATCGACTCCTGTTTCTCGAGAAACTGATGATGAGGATGATAACTGAGGGTGAGCATGTTTCATGTTGTGTAAATAAGTTTCACAAATTTTAACATTTGTATTTATTTTGTTAATAATTGTTTTTTGTTAATGTATTTCATACAAACCACGAATATTCTAATTTTACTCTTAACGTTTCTATAGTAGTATTACCACAGATATCGCGAAAATTGCTCATAGCTATGTATAACTGAGTAAGGAATTCATTAGATCTTTAAGATATTAATGAAATTTAATTCCATCCACCAAAAAAAATATATATATATTTTGACTCATTATTTGCATTTTTATGATGTCTTAAGCCTGACATATGAGAAAATCTCAAGCCAGTGGCCATCTTTGATGCCATCTTGAATTTCTCAAAAGCACCAAGGTGGATTCTTGGGCACTTTTAGTATGTTTTTCCTGACACTTTTCTGAACATTTCCTGAAAGTTTCAGGTTGTTATAAATCTGTTCAGGTTCCAAACCTATTACTCCTGTACTATAAAGCCTATGAGCTCACCCCCGAAAGATGGAGACAACGGTGGAGAGGACAGCCGAAGGAGGTGGGTCAAATATGGCCCAACTGGGCAGGCCATAAGTCCTGAGCTCTCAGGCAGAGGCTGGATTCCCACAATGCCACCTGTGCAGAGGAGATAATAGAAAGTTTCCAGCTCAAGGACTTTCCACAATACGACCCCCAGCCCTTGCCACCTATCTCTGCGATAATAACCTTCCAACGCTAGATGAGGGCTGCCGTTTGGCAGACTACTGGGATACATTCTATCCTCACATCAGCTCTCTAGGTCATAAGAGCTGGCCCCCTGCTCTCACCTCCGGTCAACCCACACCCAAGAATTGACATCCTCAAAAGAAGCCTGTGTGCGGCCACTGCAAAAGATAGGACACTCCACTGAACAGTGCCACTCAAAGGCTGAGAATCAGCCAGACACTCACTTCAAGTCCCTAAATGGGACCGCGCCAACCGAGCCACGTCTGGCTCTGGGATAAACAAGTGCCATGCAAAGATTATAGCAAGAATTATTGCACCACTTGTAAGGTCTATGGGCACTCTGCCCTATGGGTAAAATGTCTTAATAAAGCAGCTACACTCACCATTGCCCTTGCAGTCATGAATCATTCATCTTTAGACCGTTCAGCCGAGGGTCCCATATCTGTGCCACCTCCTCAAGGTAGCTACCCCGCATGTCAGGTCACAGCATTCGATGACACCGGCATGCAAATCTCCCTCATAAGGGAAGACAAATCCCGTATGGGGCTATCATTGATCGGCATAAACTTGTCATGATTGAAAGTATCAATCGTCTAAAATTAATACTTCCCACCATTAAGTTGAGGGTCACAAGACCTCATAGATCCAAAATCTGCACACTTGCAGTATCCACATATATTCCTGGAGGCTGTGACATCCTCCTGGGACAGGATTTCCAGTCCCCTACTAAATTACACAAATCCAAAACTCAATCAAGCAACAAGAGTCCTCGAAGACCTACCTTAAACCCATTGTCAGTGCCACTTGCTTGCCCTAAGCAGTGCCAGGATCTGACCATCTTGAACATCGAGCCCTTGGCAAATCCAATTCCTGTGCCAGGCTGTGCCCTAATGCCAGTGCACGAACGCACCACAGATCTCCATTCCAGAGGTCCCAGTTTTGCCTTACATCCACTGCCAGTGTCACTTGCATGCCCAGAGCAGTGCCATACTCCATTCATTCCAAATGTCGAGTCACTTCCAAATCTCATTCCAGTGCCAGGCCTGCCCCAGTGTCAGTGCAAAGGCACATCCTCAATCTCCCTTCCGGAGATAGTAAACTTTACTCCAAATCTCTGCCAGTGCTGCTTGAGTGTCCTGGACAGTGCCATGTTATATCCCTCGTGGACATTGACGAAATTCCTGAATTAACTCCTGTGCCTGGACCAACCTTAGTGACAGTGCCAGAGGATGCTATAAATCTTCCTCCGAGAGAGCCCAGTCTGGATCACCTCTCGGAAGAGAGAGATCGTTGCCACATGCACATATATATTAGTGATATTCTGTCATTAATGCATGCTATTACAAGACCACAAGTCTCTATTGATTAGGAACTTGCTAGGGAGTGCAGTGATAGCAGTGATAAGTGTTCATATTCTGGGAAAGTGCTAATATTCCGTGAAATTTGCGATATTCTGCTAGCTAGGAAGCCATAACTTGTAACTGCGTCGTGTTGGCCAAGTAGAGCAACTCATAGCATCTCTCTTCCACAACCAAGTCTGTGTTAATAACTTTATTTGTTTTGTAAACTATCATCTTGTCCAACTAAATCTTCATATTCCATCTCTTACGTAAAACTGTAATATTAATATTAATGCAAATATTTGTGAAATTCATCTATATATTAACGTAATTAGTGAAAACTTGAGCTCACATTCCATTCATGGCAACCTGTCAAGGTCGTTGTTCTTATTCCTGTATATCTGTCACCATAGAAACGGCTATAGACTTTCATGTGCAACCTGAGTGTCGCCAGTCACCTCTCATTCAGACAGCTGCTCAGTAAACTTTGACAGGTATCATTTACCTTAGCACAAAACTTTTACTAAAGCATGTCACGTTCAAAAGTCATTAGAGGTTTAAGTAAGCTCAAGATTGTGTATTACTATTATTTGTGTATCATTATCAAGATCACTTAATCATATCCCACGCAGGAATTTAAAACTTTAACTAGAGCATTAGATTGTTTCTTATGTCACATAATTTAAAACTGTGAATTTTATTTCTTGATGTACAAACCATGAGCTTTATAACCCTGACCTGTGACACCAAAACCTTATCAATCATGAAAGCGATTACTAGGATTCTGTCTAATCTATAAATTTAACAAAGAAGTTAACCTTTATTTTACAATTCGCATGTGCATGCATTTATCTTAACCATGTTACCACGGCCTCACTCTTGATTTGGTAATTGTTGAGAGGTAATTTACATTCCGATTCTTCAGATTAGGTTCTGCAGTATTTTGCACAACTTAAATTGATCAGCGAACTCACTTATTCCTGCACATTTTGTCTCAGTGTTTTATTTTTTTTTTCCCTGGAACGAACCTTATGGTTATAATCCGTGTTTATTAACATTTCGCAGTTATTGCACTAATTTTAATTTCCATTTTATTCCACATTTTTGTGTATTGATATTATTTTTCTGAATTATTGTGTGTTGATATTATATTTTACCTTTTACCTCTGTTCTGAGTTGCCTCCATAACCCTGAGCAAGTGAAACAAATTTTGTTATAGATTCTACCAATGTACTGTAGCCAGATACGAGTGAGAATTTAATTACAGTAAAGCAATCATCTCATGCATGTTATGCTTGAGTTGATAGCCTCGTGTAAACTTAACCCAAACGTTACTCATGAACAATTCCCATAATTGCACTTTTGTGCTTTTCAAGTATTATCATTTCTCTTGCGCACCTTCGCCTGTCGAAGTGTGACATGTTATTAACTTATCATGTAACCTTTGCAATGCCATCAGTGCCAGCCCATGTACATGTTACCCCACGTTCCTTGAACACCACCTTGCAAACTTGTACCGTAGCCAGTTTTGTCCGTGTGCAAGTCCCTAATTTTTTTTAAAACCAACACCCATATTCTCTGAATGAGGACCCACATTTTATGGAACATCCTTAATTTTACGTGTGAATAAAACCAAATCCTGCTTTTCAGAACAACCAAATCCTGTCTTTAGGAATACCCAAAACCTCATACTCAGTGTTACGGGATGAGTCTGCACCTCGAGTGCCATCCATGTTCTTTTGAATGCTCAATTCCGTTCATTGTGAACACTCTACATCCTTAGGGAGACATAAAACCAGTTATTGTAAACAACATTCCGTCCTTTGTGGCACACAAACCTGTTGTTCGTGAACTAGCCAATGCACTATGGGACCCATACCAATTCCTGTTCTTTCCAAACAAAATCTCTCACGATCACTGCCACAACTTTGTTCTTTTAACCTACCTTCTGCACTCAACGATGATCATTGTCGAGAGTAGCAAAAACCTAAATCATCACTAACCTGGCGCATTCCACCTGACTTCCCCAACAAAGCTATGTACATAGAGTGCCATTTTCCTTTCTGCTTAAATGCAACTGGGATCCAACCTTACCAAAACTTACCACAAGTGGGCCTGTCTTGGCCCTTCTTTCCTACTTTCTACTTTGGTGGCTCTGCAGACTCGCAACCTGTGGTTCCATCTTGGTTCTCACTTCACAGTACCACATCTGTTCTATGGAACAACCATCATAATTAGTATCAATGCCATTTGTCTGGTACTCACTATTCTTGCCACTCCCGCCAAACAACTGTATGGCTTAGTACATACGAGTATAAGTGGACCCTTCCGGCAGCACCGTGTCTACTTATGCTGAAGATTATTAAACCTTCCTAGCGCTTGGGCAGGAGAGGAATCTCAGAGGAGATATGTTGAATAACAGGGTCGATGCTCAGGTAGCTAAGGCTCAAGAGGAGAGAGAAGCAGCAATAAAGGAGAAGGAGGAGAAGCAACGCCAACATGAGCTAAACTTGCCTCGGGAGAAAACCCCTCTTGCTGAAGCCAAAAAGCAGGCAAGAGAGGATCAATGCAAACATGAGTTGGACTTGGGTTATGAGAAAACAGCTCTTGCTGAAGCAGAGAAGCAGGCAAGAGAAGAGCAACATAGCCATGAGTTAGCCCTGGAGCCAGCTCACCACAGGAATGCCATGGCACAGGCCCAACAAAGGGCCGAGAACCCTACTCCAGCTACCCACCAGCCCACGCTAGCCAGCATGAACACACTCATCCAGAAGTGGTCAGACACTGAAGCTAACGTGTGGATGGATCATGTGGAGGACTTCAAAAATTTTATACCCACAGCAATTGAGATCACCTTAACCCTTAGTGGATGGATTGAGCTTCAGTGTGAAGTAAAACAGGTTTGGGGAGGTGGACAGATTGAGCTTGAGTGTGAAGAAGAATTACGCACCACTGTTATGGTAATAATGATTCGAAACAAAGGTGCCAATACTTCTATATGCTATAAATTCACTAATGGCAACTTTTATACAGACGTGAGAGTTAGTAATGCTTGTGACTTCAAGGGGGAAGGTACTGCATCTCTTTCTCTCACATGAGTCTTTGTGTAAATTTGCTTGTAAATGTACAAAGGGGTTGCTGTTGTTTTTTGTTTTTGTCTTTTGCAATAGTACATCCGTTGTAAATGTAATTTTACAAAGAAAATTGCAAAGAAATATTAGAAAAAACATGTAAATGTAAAAAAAAAAGCTACTGAATCTTCCTTCTCGTAAACTTACATGAATATTTTACAAAAAAATATGCAAAAAATTTGTTACTGCTTTTATTTCTTATCTGTTTTGATATTGTGTGAGCAGTAATAATAATTTGATAAAATCCCAAAAACTTATTTATTAGAAAATACATATATAAGTTGGTAAAATTTACGATTGTCTTGTAAATGAGGCCCCACAAGGGGTTGTAAATAGTCATTTTCAACTTTTCGTGGAAGGTAAAGAAAATTTTTTAGAATTTTTTTTATTTATCCAGTGTGGATGTACGTGTCATTCTCTTTCCATTGATGTGATTTTTTTTTTTATTTTGCTGACCTCAAAGTTTCCCTGGTCTGGGGTGCTGCTCATTGATAAATTATGCCGTCCCTTAAGGGTTAATTCTAAACAAGCATATGGGTGGAAAGGGTTTAGTTGCGCTTCATACCTTGACAGCCACAGAGAAAGGAGATCTCACAGCAGTCAGGAGGGCTGTAAATAAGGTGTACGAAATAACACCAGAACGTTGGAGACAGTGTTGACATAGCTTACCCAAAGAAGTAGGTCAATCCTGGATGGATTGGAATTATCACAACGGTAGACACTACAAAATTTAGCTGGATGCTCACAACATCAAGACACTCGAGGAGCTATCTGAGTGAGTGCAATTAGATGATTTCTTTTATTACGCCTCGTACATATATGATAAACATCCAACAAGCGTCTCTGAATACTGTCAGTTAGCTGATGGTTGGGAAACGCATTACCATCAGCACAGTATGATAGGAAAGAAACTAATAACTTCTAATCATACCTCATCACAAGCCCAACCACAGAATGGGCTCTCATCTAAAACTTTAGTGAGCACTCAACACAAAAAGAGAGGGCACTTGGAATTGCCACCTTAAAAAGGAACTCCTGATCAAACCAAGCAAGCTCCAAAACCTGCACTAGCTCCTAGCAAAGATTTTAATATGATCTTTTGCACAGCATGTAAGGTTCATGGGCACTCCTCCCTCTGGAAGCATTTCCCTAAGAATACAGCTACTCCAGCCATTGCTTTGGTGGTCATCAATTCATTGCTTGACCCTCCAGCCGAAGGTCCCACATTTGTGGCACCCCCTTGTGGTGGCTACCATGCAAGCCAGGTCCAAGCATTCGAAGATACTGGTACGCAAATCTCCCTCATACAGGAAGACAAAGTCCTTTATGAGGCCAAAATTGAAAATCACAATCTCATGATAGAAGGTATCAACCATGTAAAATTAATTCTTCCAGCAGCTCGTCTGAGAGTCACTAAGCCTCACGGAAATCACATCTGCACCTTTGCAGTTGCAAAACACATTCCTGGAGGATATGATCTCTTTCTGGGACAGGATTCCCTGTCTCCATCAAAATCAAGACAACCCAGAGGTCTTGACCTCTCACAGTCTCAAGCAGGCACAGTTAAAAACACTGCCAGTGCCACACTCCATCCATCCCAGATGTCAAGCCAACCTCAATTGTAAGTCCTATGCCTCGCTCTGCAGTAATGACAGTGCCAGAGCCAAGTCCAGCTTTAATTCCTGGGCCTGGCCCTTCCCTAGTGCCAGAGCCAGAGCAACACATAGATCACCCTTCAGGGTATCCCAGTCCTGACCCCATCTCTTCGCCCGGCCTGGCCGTGCTGCCAGTGCCAGAAAGAGACCCAACCTGAAATGTATTGGGTCTCTTCTAAATTTCCTTGGCCTCAGCAGAAGCTCGCTCCACAATGCAGCCTTGCAACCAGTGTGTGAGTTGGTCATAATAACCTGCGAGCCTGTCACACCCACAAAGACTTCTTCCTTTCATTCCCAGTCCTTAGTTGGTTGCAGAACTCAAGGAACTACACCAGCAAATGGTAGAAATTATTGGCACTGTCCATTCTTCAGTTGTTGCAACAGCTGGAGTAAATGGCATGCCAGCTCTTTCCTTGGATTTGGCTTCACCAACTCCTAATATACTATGAAACTATCAATCTAAACGAGGGCCAAAGAAGAAGTCAAAGGAGTAGAAA
>NC_089794.1:56642123-56644623 GCF_040412425.1 Macrobrachium rosenbergii | reverse complement strand
CAAACATCCTGTAAAGATAATCATAAAATGACATTCACATACACAGTATCATTGTAAGAACTTTTGTTACAATGAGTACTTAAAAGCCCAAAAATATAATATAACGATAAAGATTCACTCTCAATTTACTTATGTCTTATAGACACTAGCAGGCTAAATAATAACATCATGAGACTTCAACTCAAAAGACACCACCACAATAGACGATCATACCGAGGTCGTCAATACAGCGATATACTGCCACTGGGTCACCCCCCCAACACAATGTCGCTCTCCAGACGACGAAAACACGCCATACCAGACAATGTCACACTCCACGCTCTCAGACGGCAAAAGCCGGCTCTCCAGACTCTCCAGCCGGCGAAAACCCCGCATGCTGCCAGACGATGTCACACTCCACCCGGAAGTCGCTCTCCAGACGACGAAAACCACGCCGCGCCAGACGATGTCACACTCCACCCGAAGTCGTCCAGACGACGAAACCACGGGCTTGCCAGATGATGCTGTCACACTCCACCGAAGTCCTCTCCAGACGACGAAAACCACGCCTTGCCAGACGATGTCACACTCCACCCGGAAGTCGCTCTCAGACGAGCAAAACCACGCCTTGCCAGACGATGTCACACTCCACCCGAAGTCGCTCTCCAGACGACGAAAACCACGCTGCCAGACGATGTCAAGACTCCACCCGGTCGCTCCAGACGAAAACCACGCCCTTGTCAGACGATGTCACTCCGACCCAGTCGCTCTCCAGACGGCAGAAACCCGCCTTGCCGAGACGATGTCACGCCTCCACCCAGTCGCTCTCCAGACGACGAAAACCACGCCTTGCCAGACGATGTCACACTCCACCCGAAGTCGCTCTCAGACGATGAAAGCCACGCCTTGCCGAACGATGTCACACTCCACCCGAGTCGCTCTCCAGACGATGCAAACCACGCCCGCCAGACGATGTCACACTCCACCCGAAGTCGCTCTCCAGACGGCGAAAAACCACGCCTGCCAGACGATGTCACACTCCACCCGGTCGCTCCAGACGACGAAAACCACGCCTTGCCAGACGATGTCACACACCACCCGTCGCTCTCCAGACGACGAAACCACGCCTTTGCCAGACGATGTCACCTCCACCCCGAAGTCGCTCCAGACGACGAAAACCACGCCTGCCAGACGATGTCACACTCCAGACGGCAAAACCACGCCTTGCCAGACGATGTCACACTCCACCCGAAGTCGCTCTCCAGACGACGAAAAACCCACGTGCCTGCCAGACGATGTCCACCTCCACCAAGTCGCTCTCCAGACGACGAAAAACCACGCCTTGCCAGACGATGTCACTCCACCCGAAGTCGCTCTCCAGACGACGAAACCACGCCTTGCCAGACGATGTCACACTCACCCGAAGTCGCTCTCCAGACGACGAAAATAATGCTGCCTAACAACTGCTGACTGCTTGAAGACAAATCCAGTGGGAAGGGGCACCTCAACTCCTGTCATCCCAACAGGATGAGAATACCTGACTGCTTGCTGACCGATACTGACTTCTTCCTGGTTATGGGCTGACTGTCATCTCTTGCCCAACACTCCACAGACGTCACCTCCCCTAACATAGCCAAAAACAAACCAGAGAGACAAACTAAAGGAAGGAAAACATCGAACTACGACAGTTCACTTTAAACAAACTCATAACCTACAATATATATATATATATATATATATATATATATATATATATATATATATATATATATATATATATATATATATATATATATATCATCACATTACACAGGTGAAAATAAGAAACGGGGTGTAAGTTTTGATGTTGTATCACTATTCACAAAATTGCCAATAGATGATCTGATGGCGTTTTTATCTGAAATGAGAGAACACACAGCTGGATATCCATTCTCCTAAAAGTACTTTTAATTGAACTGATTAAATTATGTGTAAAAGATTGTAAATTTGAATTTAATGGTAAATTTTGCTCACAAAATTTTTGGTATGGCAATGGGAAACCCTTATCCCCAGTGTTAAATAACTTATATAACTAGAATTTTTTGAAAAGAAAGATATTAAACAACATAATCCCACGTAATGTAACATAGTTTAGGTATGTTGACGACAGAATTTGTGTATGGGTCAGGAACCAAGATAAAAACTTTTTTTCTAAATTAAATCAATTAGTACCATCAATTAAAATTCACGATGGAAATGGAAAATGATGAGTGCTTACCGTTTCTGGATGTCCTCATACGAAAGAAATAGTAGTGGGTTTAAATATAGTGTGTATAAGAAAACCCACTAATATTTCTTCCTATGTGATTTTTATTCTGGAGTAAAGCAATAAGGTTAAAAGTCAGCGTTTTTCATCTATGTTTTTAAAGAGCATTACGGGTATGTAGCCCTGAATATATTGATGATGAAATAGATAAGATTAGGAATGCAGGCAAAGAATTATCCTGATAATGTATTAAACAGTGCATTGAAGTGCAAAAGA